>NW_027456835.1:0-52500 GCF_040206685.1 Ascaphus truei
AACGTAGACTGGCAGAGCATGTATCTACTATATATTTCTGAAAGTGTCCTATGTGTCCGGGTCTGTATGTGTCTCCCTGTGCCCCTCCCCGTGTTCCTAGCGGCAATCTCATTGGACCTTGGGCCAGGCCAATGAGATTGCTCCCACATCACTATACACACACACACACATCACTATACACACACACACACACACACACATCACTATACACACACACACACACACATCACTATACACACACACACACACACACACATCACTATACACACACACACACACATCACTATACACACACACACACATCACTATACACACACACATCACTATACACACACACACACATCACTATACACACACACATCACTATACACACACACACACACATCACTATACACACACACACACACACACACACACACACACGGTGTTACATACATTAACGGGGCTCACAGTGTTAGCCGCACATCTCCCGCTCTCTTCCCCACCGGTCCCGGAGGCTCCGCCTCTTCCTCCGCCTCTCCCTGTTTCCCGCGCTTTCACCCCCCCCCCTCCACGTGGGAGCTGCCGGACGGGTGAGGGAGCTGCCGGACGGGTGAGTGAGCGGCCTTCACCTCCCCTCACCCCCCTTCACCTTCCCTCACTCACTTCCCCTCCACCCCCCCCCCCCCCCCGGCGCTGCTACAGTCAGCGGGGGAGCAGAGTGAGCGAGCGTGCGCCAGGGACACAGCGGGGGAGCGGCCACAACACGCTGCCTCCCACCTCAGATCCACGTGGGATCTGCCGGACGGGTGAGGGAACGGCCGGACGGGTGAGTGAGCGGTCTTCACCTCCCCTCACCCACCTTCCCCTCCCTTCCACATCCCCTCCACCTCCCCTCCCTCCACCTCCCCTCCATCCCCCCTTAACCTCCCCTCCACCCCCCCCCCTTAACCTCCCCTCCACCCCCCCCTTAACCTCCCCTCCACCCCCCCCTTAACCTCCCCTCCACCCCCCCCTCCACCCCCCCCCTTCACCTCCCCCCCTTCACCCCCCCTTCACCTCCCCTCCACCCCCCCCTTCACCTCCCCTCCACCCTCCCCTTCACCTCCCCTCCACCCCCCCCCCCTTCACCTCCCTCCACCCCCCCCTTCACCTCCCCTCCACCCGCCCCCTTCACCTACCCTCCACCCCTTCACCTCCCCTCCACCCCCCCTTCACCTCCCCTCCACCCCCCCCCTTCACCTCCCCTCCACCCCCCCCCTTCACCTCCCCTCCACCCCCGCTTCACCTCCCCTCCACCCCCGCTTCACCTCCCCTCCACCCCCGCTTCACCTCCCCTCCACCCCTACCTTCACCTCCCCTCCACCCCTACCTTCACCTCCCCTCCACCCCCACCTTCACCGCCCCCTTCACCCCCACCTCCACCCCCACCCCCCTTCACTCCCCCCTTACAACTTCCCACCTCCCCACCCCCCCCTTCCCATCTTCCCACCACCTCCCCCCCTTCCCACCACCTCCCCCCCCTTCCCACCACCTCCCCCCCTTCCCACCACCTCCCCCCCTTCCCACCTTCCCACCACCTCCCCCCCTTCCTACCACCTCCCCCCCCTTACCACCCCCCTTCATCTACCCTCCACCCCCCCTTCATCTACCCTCACCCCCCTTCATCTACCCTCCACCCCCCCTTCATCTACCCTCACCCCCCTTCATCTACCCTCACCCCCCCTTCACCTCCCCCCTCCCCCCAGCCCCCCACCTCCACCCTTCCCACCTACCCCCTTCACCTCCCCTCCGCCCCTCCTTCACCTCCCCTCCGCCCCCCCTCCGCCTCCCCTCCGCCCCCCCTTCACCTCCCTCCGCCCCCCCTTCACCTCCCCTCCGCCCCCCCCTTCACCTCCGCTCCGCCCCCCCTTCACCTCCCCTCCGCCCCCCCTTCACCTCCCCTCCGCCCCCCTTTCACCTCCCCTCACCATCCCCCCCTCACCACCCATCCTCCTCACCTCCGCCCCCCTTCACCTCCCCTCACCACCCCCCACCACCCCTCCGACCTCACCTCCCCTCCTTCAATGCCTTTCGTCCGCCCTCCTGCCTCTGCCTTTCGCCCACCCGCACTTCTGCCTTTCACCCGCCCACCGCTCACACCCCTGTGCCACACAGCCGCCGCACGCACTCAACAGACACCCGCCACTCGACACACACCCGCCGCCTCTCACCCACCCCACACACTCGACACACACCTGCCGCATCCTGCCCCTACGCAACAATATCACTGACCAGCTGTCACCCGCACTCGCCACACACCCGCCGCCTCACACCCTAGCAGGACCCCGACCCACAGCCAGCACTCACTACCCATGCGCCACCCGTACTGAACACCCACCTGCCGCCTCACACACGCTCACACCCTAGCAGGACACACGCCTCACATTTTCACATCACTTATGTCACCAAAATATACATTGTACTGTGGTGTGTTTACAATAAACCATTTTTATACAACATCGTATTACATTTTCTTCCATCTTTCTTTTCAACATTATTATCCAACCTTTCCAACAAATAGTCACCTATTGTTCCACCATTTATAAATAATACTACCTATTACGCAGTTACATCCCGGGCAACGCCGGGTCTCTCAGCTAGTACAACATAAAAAGGGGGTTGGAAACTCATAGTGTGTCAAACCACTTTAAAAGCAAACACAACCAAAACCCAGAGGGATTGACATGTAGGGGCATAGAATGCCCAAAGGCCAATTGGAGAGGAGGTGACAGGCTGACCCATTTATCCAGAAGGGAGACCTTCTGGATTTATACCCTCAAAACCTTGTCACCGCATGGTTTAAATATAGACTTCGATCTGGCCTCCTTTTTGATAGATTGAAGTGACCCCCCACTGCTGTATGTAATGATCAATCATGTAATAATTGTTTTCATTATTATTATTTTTATGTGGAATGGTAAGAAATGTTATGTCTATGAGCTTGGTGCATTGCCACTTAATCCCAGGGATGATTCCCTAGTGGCTTTTATCATGTAAGTAGATGTGTGCAATTTTAATCAGTTTATTCGCTTTTAATCAATTAATTTGCAATTAGTATTCATCACCTTCCAGGGTATATATATCAGTAGGTAGCAACTCCCCCCTCATCCACTGATGAAGTGACCACATTGCGTCACGAAACGCGTATGGAGTAGGGAGGAGCTAGAACTGACACGGTCTTCAGAAGCAGGAGCATAGAGATCAGGAGAGACGCCAGAGTGTGACATCACGAGGCTTAGCGCGGGCTGACGGCAGTTACCCAGAGAGGTGAGCAGAGCACATTCTGCAGTGCTGGCCACCTCAAGCTGAGATAGAGGAAGCTATAGCAAATAGAGGGGGCAAATCTCGCAGAGTAACTACTGAGAGTTAGACGCCACTTCAGGGTTTGCAAACAACAATAGCACTATCCTCCCAGAAGCCTGCCTACCTGATTGTATCAAGCTGCGGACGGCACGTTGTCAGCTGTTTTTACACAGCCTGGTTTATGTGAGTAAGCCCTTGGCTGTTTTTTTATTTTTATTGTAATAAATTTTTATCAATCTGCACCATCATCTTTCATGTTATTTCCTTTCTGGGAACACATGGGAACTATGACCAAGTGGTAATGCTGTGAACAGACAGAAAACCTGGAGGATAGACATACAACACGTGGGATTCGTGATATCTGGAAGAGAAGAGGTTAAAAGCACAGATTGTCTCAAAGGAACAATAACACAGCAAGTCTGTAAGTTCATTACTTTAATCTGTTGTGGAGTTATTTATGGATTCTTGTGGCTGCGCAATGGTCTTTTCCTTTTTGTCCATTACATACTAGGAGGAGTTCGGAACCAGCAGCCAGCAATTGGATCACCATCGCTCCATCAGCTGGAATATTGAAAAGAACTTTCCATATCCATATGGACTAATCATTGGACTGGGGTATTGTTGTAGCCTGAAGCGCCGGGTCATTACATTTTTTGTACAAAAGATAGGGCGATGGAAGTCTAACAGATACCGGTCCTATATCAGGCCCGCATTATCTGGTATTTAGCGTGCTTGGATAAACCCCCTCATCCTCTTTATGCCTTCACAGACGCCGCACCCACTTGGATAATCGGAGACTCGCTTATACACTGGGCAGAGAAGTGGGCCGTCAAACGCCCATGCGGGGCTAACCTCGGGTTGCGAACGGAGGAGGCAAATGTGGTATGGGGGGGAGGTAGGGGGCTGCGGTGGGCTCAGTTGCTCCCGCGGCTAATGGTGATGGGCAGGGATAGGAGGGCGCCGCAGATCTTGCTCCTCCACGTCGGGGGACACGACCTGGCCGCTCGACGCTACTTCGAGCTGGTTAATTCAATAAAACACGACCTAGCCCTCATGCTCGCCCGTTGGCCAGAAGTACAGATCGTTTGGTCGGACATATTGTGCAGGAGAGTGTGGAGGGGCGCAAGGGCACCGGGCGCCATCGACCGAGCGCGGGTCAAACTGAACAAGATGGTGTGGAAGTTTGTGACGCAGTGTGGGGGATGGCAGATCACCCATCCCGAGTTCGACAACAAGTCAACTGGCCTGTTCCGGGCCGACGGCACACACTTATCCGAGATAGGGGCAGACTTGTTCAATAACAAATTGCAGGAGGGGCTGGAGAGGGTCCTTGCGGGGTTGGCGGCACGGTCTAATTTAAGGAGGTTTAAATAGAGCCGTGAGTGGCGGCAGTTCGGGGGTAAGTGCTTGTCCTTGCCAGATGGGCTCGGGGTGGGCGTCGCCCGGGGGTAGGAGCGATTGGGCGGGGTCAAGCTAACGTGACACCCGGGAACCCACTCGCGACAACGGCCGGCTCTTTAGGGGTCGGCCGGGTACGGGGGCAGCAGGCCAAGGCCTGGCTGACCCTCTGACCCCACTCTGGCTTGGACTAGCGCTTACTCCAGTATTATGATTGTTAATAAACAAAGCCGCGGCCTTTTATACCTCCAAACTGAGTCTGTCATTACTTGTCTGTTATATGTGGGTACCGTTTCCAAGTGGGAGGGGGTCCCTCGCAGCCTCCCTGGTCAAGCAATCCCTCCAGCCAATTAGGCGAGGGAAGCCCATGACAAGGGGGCAAGCCCCCCTCCCCCCTCACCTCGCTGGGATCTCTGGGCCGCCGTCGCGGCCCCCCCTGGGGGGGGGGGGGGGACAGGCCTAGGGCAGTACAAAAGTGGCAGCCGGGAGCTGAATCTTCCATTCTGCTCCCGGTCTGCTGCGAAGTTCCCACCCACCCACCCCATTAGCAAGACAGTCGGGGGCAGATGCTTGCCCCCGGCCACTCTGTGGAGTAGTTACAATTCCCTTGGTGATAAGCTGTCTGTACTACCTGTAAGCTGTAACATGTACCATCATATTTTACAGGGCAGTGTCCGAAGACCACCCGAGAAACAAAGGACTGAAGTTCCTTCAGGAGGCTCCAGTTGGTCATTTTGCCACTGTCGCGGCGGCAGTTCGGGGGTAAGTGCTTGTCCTTGCCAGATGGGCTCGGGGCGGGCGTCGCCCGGGGGTAGGAGCGATTGGGCGGGGTCAAGCTAACGTGACACCCGGGAACCCACTCGCGACAACGGCCGGCTCTTTAGGGGTCGGCTGGGTACGGGGGCAGAAGGCCAAGGCCTGGCTGACCCTCTGACCCCACTCTGGCTTGGACTAGCGCTTACTCCAGTATTATGATTGTTAATAAACAAAGCCGCGGCCTTTTATACCTCCAAACTGAGTCTGTCATTACTCGTCTGTTATATGTGGGTACCGGTTCCAAGTGGGAGGGGGAGGGGGTCCCTCGCAACCTCCCTGGTCATGCAGGAGACAGAAAGGTAGATAGAGACACAGACAGAGAGCTACCAGAGAAGGTGTTACATGGGTGATTGCTGAGTTATTACTGTGACTTTCTGATGCTAACATGACATTAGGTTCTGGGCTCTGCGTCCCACACATGATGAACACCATGACTGTATAAAACTGAGGGGTACATATATGTGTGTATATATATATAGCAACTGTAAATTTTACTGTATGTTCATTTGCATGTCTTAGACAGGTCTGCAACCCTGTCTTTCCCCATTGTCACCCAGCATACAGCGCTTCCACTGCAGCAAGGGATTCTGGGAAATGACATGCAAATGAGCACTCAGTGCCACCTTTTGTCTCAAGCTCGTATTACACAAGCCAATCCTCAAGCCAATGCATGCCGTTTTAAACACAGCTTTTAGACAGAGGCTGGGATGAGATGCAAAGCCATTAAACCCACTCACAGACATTTTTTTTTTTTTTTTTACGGTTCACATATTAACAACCATTTAGTATCATTTTACAGAAAATAATAAACCGAAAACATCACTATACAATCCTTATATTGCCAAGACAAAAACCAACCCAAAGGCACAAAACCATTCTAAAAAGCCAAACAAAACAACACATTCCAAGGCATCATCTGTGCATCTACTACCAAACACACTCAATACAAAAAAATATGGTTACTTCCCATTTCTACACACGACTTTTCGTACTTTCCACAGGACATTTAACATTGCATCTAATTACTTCACGTGTCCCAGCAATTTCTCTAACGCCTCACGGATATGATACGTACTACATTGTATTTCTAATTTTCTTACTTCCTCTTTAGACACCCCTGCTTTTGGGAACTGTACTTTCAGCCATTCCGTTTTTGAAACATTTAACCCTACGTCACCTGCCTCTTTATTTATATTATTTATCACCTCTTTTACATGCCACTCCCTCGCCTTCCTTTCTCTCTCGCTTTCATAACTTACTTTTGTTCTTCCACTAAGGCCTGCCTTTTCTCCTTTTCCCCCTTTACTTTCCCTAATCTCTCCCCCTTCACCCCCACTCTGTTGGCCTGCCTTTCCATCACTTTCATTCCCACTTACTCCACTTACACTTCTCTGTATTTTAGTTCCCTCCACGCTTATCTGGCTTTGTGAGGACGAGCTATTGCCCTCACTTCTCTCCTTCTCTCTCACCTCTCCCCTAGCCTCTTTTATTTTAACCCACTGTACATGCTCCTTTTTTAATTCTTCATACTGCTCTTTTGTCAGCTGTTTTCTTTGGTACATCAGTTTTTCTAATCTTTCTATTATCTGTTCCTCACTACTCCCCCCATGCTGCTTCCGAAAAATACCAACCCAAAATAGAACATCTCCCACTGCGTCTTCAAAATGTTCCATCTTCACTTTTAGGGTTACTTTCCCTGATACTTTTACAACTGTACCCTCTACACCTTCCTCTCTAGACTCCCCTTTACTCTGGCTATCCTTATCTTCTTTTGTTTCTATCCCTTGCAGATTTTTACGCTTTTCAGCTTTTTTCCCTCCTATTTCCATTTCCTCCTCCAAGACATCTTGGGGACCTTCCCTCCCCCTCTGTGCATCTTGAAACTCCATACTTTCCGCCCAGCTAGGTTCCACCACACTCAATGACCGTATTTCCCCCTCCCCCGCATCTTTCTGATGCACTGCTCCCGTCTCCTCCCCTCCCCCCACCTCCAGTTTCTGGGCCAAGGAGTCCAGGAAGAGATCTTCCTCTTTTTTCTCCACGATATCACTTATAGAACCCGCCAAACCCTCTATTGGGCCACTTGCTAGCATTTCTTCTCTTCTTAAATCCTCCTCATACATTGCTGTTATAGCCGGATCAAGCCCTCCCTCTTGGGAACTCTCCATCTCACAAATTCCCAGACCCTCAACTGTCTCTTCCTCTTCTTCTAGCACACTGTCCCCTTTAGCTGCCTGGGCATATGTCCTTTTAGTGCACTGCCGTGCCAAGTGTCCTTCCTCTTCGCATAGATGGCATCTCTTAGGGACTCCACAGTTGGCTGCAGTATGTCCCTCTTCCCCGCAATTACGGCACACAGTTCCCGTTCTGGTGCAACCCTCCTTTGTATGTCCATAAGTGTGGCAATGCCTGCAATATAGAGGCTGTCCCGAGTAAAACAAAAATCCTCTGTCTCCTCTAATATTGAACATGGCCGGTGGGTGTGTCACTCCTCCCGCACATGATGGATCCCGTCTGAACCGTACCCAGAAACGTCTCTTCCCGTTGAACATGCCATACGGATTTTTTAGTTCTTCACCTCCTCTAATCATTTCACAATACCGTTTCAAAAAACACACAATCTCCTCTTTCCTTGCATACGGATTGTACATGTGAAGTACAAGTGGTCTCTCCTCCAGCATAAAACTTGGGATTACCTTTACATGCAAATGAACATACAGTAATATTTACAGTTGCTTTATGCTTTACTGTGGAGGGTTTTTGTCACTTTTTTACCCACCATAACCTTAATAGTAGTGGTGATTACCTAGTCTAGTGTCAAACCTGCTTTGCCATTAAGACCAACCCCACACTGATGAGACCCATCAAGGTCGAAACAGCGGTGTAGCTGAGACTGTGCCCCCTTGGCCTTGAGTCATCGTTCCGGAAGGGACTTAAGACTCATGCTGCTATTAGGGGGGTACGCCATCTCAGGCAGCGGGAGGTGATCAAGAGCGGACAAGGAGAGAGAGAGAGAGAGAGAGATGGTGAAGGGCCGGCGCCTTGGCCTTGGGGGATCGTCCTGATGGACTAAACCCCCTCGCTGCTTTTGGGGTGCCGCACCAGATCCTTGATGGTTGGACAGACGGAGCATGACAGCTTGAGCACGGGGCGGTCAGGAGCGGACAAGCACGTGAGCAGGAGAGAGAGAGAGTGACGGGCCGACGCCTTTGCCTGGGGGGATCGCCATAATAGACTTAACCCCCCTGCTGCTATTAGGGCGTCGCACCGAAGCTCAGGATGACGAGGACAAAGACGGCGGCGATGGAGAACCGAAAGCAGACCATCAGATTCCTGGTGGTTGAGGCGGAGAGAGCCCAGGTGAGACTCCAGTATATCGTGGAGGAGATCTTGATTGACCTGGTGGAGATGAAGATTGCACAAGTCTACTGTCTGCAGGACTTCCAGGAAGAGGGAATCTTTGATGTGACCTTCCGCAAGGAGGAGGACTGCTTGAGTGCATATGAGAGATGCAAGAAAAACGCAAGTGACCAGAGGATGAAGGGGATCAGTGTTATCCCAAGTTTTTTGTTGGAGGAAAGAAGCATAATTGTGCACATGTATGATCCTTTTGTGAAGAAGGAGGAGATAGCCTTGTTTTTGAGACATTATTGTGCAACTGTAAGAGATGGTGAAGAACTTTTGAATTGCTATGGGATATTTAATGGCAAGCGGGAATTTCACGTACGTCTAAGACCGGACCCAGCATGTGCAGGGGGAGTGATGCACCCCCCTGCTGTTTTCAAGGTGGGTGGGAAAAATGGCTTTTTGGAATATTGGGGCCAACCCAAGAGATGTAAGAACTGTCAACAATATGGACATTTGGAAGAGAGATGTGGGGAGGTGGGAATGGTGTGTCACAACTGTGGTAAAGAGGGTCATGTGGCTGCAAAATGCAGAGTACAAAAGAAATGTGACTTTTGCTATGAGTCTGGACATTTGGCGAGAAAGTGTTTAAAGAAGAGTGAGATTTGGTGCACAAAAAGGACAAGTACGATGTCATCAATTGTGGGTAATCGTGCTAGACAAATGATGAGACAGAGTCCGGAAAAGACTAATGTACAGGTGCAGAATAGTGAGAAAGGTCAGCTCAGAGGTTATGTCAGTGAGGATGGAAAGGGAAAAGAAGGAGAGGCGGGAAAAGTTTTGGAGTTTGTGAGTGAAATATTGTGTGAGTCTGAAGAGAAGGAAGTATATCAGCTTACAACAGAGGAGAGGTTATTTTGTGACTTTCTGTGTGATTAAAAAGAGAATGAAGAATGTCAGCCAAGAGTAGAGGAGGAGGTAGAGATTGAGAGGGGAAGTAAGAAGGGTCTTTCTGTGGAAAGGGAAAAGTTAGTGGAGGAAGACTGTGAGGACGATTGGATAATTAGACATGTAGCAGAGGTAGAAGCAGCATCCTGTAAAGCAAAAGAAGAGGAGAGGAGGAGAGAAGAGTTTTGTTCAGGGGAAGAGGTGGAAAAAGTTTTGGAGTTTGTGGGGATTGTAAATGGGGAGGAAATAATGGAATGGGTGTATGTTAAAAAGCAGGAAAAGCAGAAAAAAACAGAAAAAGAAAGCAAAAATAAAGAAAGGAGGTTTAGAAAAGGAATAGAGGTATAACATTATGTAAAGAAATGAAGAGGAAAAAGAGAAAGAAAATGTAATGAGAATAGTATATACAGGGAGAATATGCGAATGTAGGTGGTGTTAGTTGAAGGTGTGGAAAAGTGGTTTTGTTGTTGTGTGTTTAGAAGGAAAAGCTGTGGAATGACAAGATAAATTCTGACCTTTTTTGTAAAGAAAGTAATGTATTTACAGTATGTGTTTTTGAAGAAATGTAATTATGTGATTTAGTATCTTTTGGAAAAGTTCTCATTTTCTGTTTGTAAATATATGTTATGTGAATAAAACATTTAAAAAGAAAAAAAAAAAAAAAAAGCTGAGCCTGTGTCCCCTTGGCCTTGAGTCATCGTCCCTTCGGGGACTAAAGACTCCTGCTGCTTTTGGGGGGGCACGCCATCTCGAGCTAAGAGGAGTGATCCTGAGTGAGCGGTTCTGAGCGAGCGGATGCGGAAGTGAGGGGCCGGCACCTTTGCCCTGGGACATCGCCTTTACTGGCTAAAGTCCCTTGCTGCTTTTGGGGTGCCGCACCTGAGCTTGGGAGAGCAGAGATGACATCGCAAGCTGGAATGCGCAATTCCATTCGGTTCCTGATCGAGGAGACCGAGAGAAGTCGAGTGAACCTGCTGTGGATAGTGGAGAAGGTGCTGAAGCAATTGATCGGTCTGGACACTGAGAGGATCTTCTGCCTTCAGGATTTCCCTGCACAGGGGATTTATGACCTGACCTGTCATCAAGAAGCGGATGTTTGGTGCACTTTTGAAAAGTGCAAGGAGAAGTCTGGTGACCCGATCTTACATGGCATCAAGGTAATTCCAAGTTTTATGCTGGAGGAGAGACCACTTGTACTTCACATGTACAATCCGTATGCAAGGAAAGAGGAGATTGTGACTTTTTTGAAACGGTACTGTGAAATGATCAGAGGAGGTGAAGAACTTAAAAACCCATATGGCATGTTCAACGGGAAGAGACGTTTCTGGGTACGGTTGAGACGGGATCCATCATGTGCGGGAGGAGTGACACACCCACCGGCCATGTTCAATATAAGAGGAGACAGAGGATTTTTGTTTTACTCGGGACAGCCTCTATATTGCAGGCATTGCCACACTTATGGACATACAAAGGAGGGTTGCAGGAAAACGGGAATTGTGTGCCGTAATTGCGGGGAAGAGGGACATACTGCAGCCAACTGTGGAGTCCCTAAGAGATGCCATCTTTGCGGAGAGGAAGGACACTTGGCACGGCAGTGCACAAAAAGGACATATGCCCAGACAGCTAAAGGGGACAGTGTGCTAGAAGAAGAGGAAGAGACAGTGGAGGGTCTGGGAATTTGTGAGATGGAGAGTCCCCAAGAGGGAGGGCTTGATCCGGCTATAACAGCAATGTATGAGGAGGATTTAAGAAGGGAAGAAATGGTAGAGAGTGGCCCAATAGAGGGGGAGGTGGAAGTGGAAATAATGGACACGACCGGACACAAGAAAGGGGCGCAAAAACGAAGTTTACAAAGTGACAATGATGTTTGTACAGTTGATGGGGAGGGGAAGAGTGAGCTACGGCAAGATAAGGTGACGAAGTCAAAGTTTTGTGCGCTGGATTTGTCCAGTATTGACGGGAGTAGGGAAGAGGAACAGACCGTGAGTAAAGGAAAAGAGGAAAATAAGAAGTTAGATAGGGAAGCGCAAGAAACTGAGGAGAAGGCAGGCCCTGGTGGTGCGAGTGGAAAAGGTAAAGAGGGAAAGAGTAAGTGTAAAGGGTTTGTTGTTAGTGGAAGCAAAAACGAGTCTTCGCAAGGGATAGAAACAAAGGATGATAAGGATTGCCAGAGTAAAGTGGAGCCTAGAGAGAAGGGTGTAGAGGGTAAAGTTAAAAAAGTATCAGGGAAGGTAACCCTAAAAGAGAAAATGGAACAATTTGAGAACGCAGTGGGAGATGTTCTGTTTTGGGTGGGTATTTTCCGGAAGCAGCATGGGGGTAGTAGTGATGAACAGATAATAGAAAGATTGGAAAAATGATGTACCAAAGAAAACATCTGATAAAAGAGCAATATGAAGAATTAAAAAAGGAGCATGTACAGTGGGTTAAAATAAAAGAGGCTAGGGGAGAGGTGAGGGAGAAAGAGAGTAGCGAGAGCAACAGCTCGTCCTCACAAAAAAGTCAGATAAGCGTGGAGGGAACTAAAATACAGAGAAGTGTAAGTGGAGTAAGTGGGAACGAAAGTGAAGAAAAGGCAGGCAAAAAAGGGATTGTACAGGCAAAAGAGGCAAATTCTGCGGGAGATAGTAAGGGGAGGAGCACCCAGGGAAAGGATGAAGTAGGGTTTACAAAGGAAGAGGTTTTGCACAATCAACTTGCGAGGGGATTTGGGCGGAGATATTGGGATGTGAAAGAGGCAAGGGACGGGTATGAAAAAAGTGTGATGTCTGGATTCCAGTTAGAGGAAAGTAAGAGAGGTTTGGAACGTATGGAGAAAGAATTAAAACAGATGATCGCATCACTTGAGAATAGAGAAAGGGTTTTTGTTTTTAAATGAAAGCATCTTGAAGTATATGGTTCTTATCTTTGTATGATGTTTTGATTATAGGGTTTTTTCGTAAAGTTATGTTTTTTTTTTCCCTTCTGAAAAGTTTATCTTTGTGTTTGTATATATCTGAAGGATGAAGGAAGAAAATGTAAATATATTATGTTTTGGTGTCTTTCTAATGTTGGGTGACTGTTGTCACTATGGTGTGTTTTTTTGGTTTCCAAAAAAGTCTGTAAACTTAAAAAAGTTGTTGAATAAAAAAGTTAAAAAAAAAAATGGTTGAAACATGTCTATGAGTGGGTTTAATGGCTTTGCATCTCATCCCAGCCTCTGTCTAGAAGCTGTGTTTAAAACAGTGTGCATTGGCTTGAGGATTGGCTTGTGTAATACGAGCTTGAGACAAAAGGTGGCACTGAGTGCTCATTTGCATGTCATTTCCCAGAATCCCTTGCTGCAGTGGAAGCGCTGTATGCTGGGTGACAATGGGGAAAGACAGGGTTGCAGACCTGTCTAAGACATGCAAATGAACATACAGTAATATTTACAGTTGCTTTATGCTTTACTGTGGAGGGTTTTTGTCACTTTTTTACCCACCATAACCTTAATAGTGTGTGTATATCTATCTATCTATCTATCTATCTATCTATCTATCTCTATCTCTATCTCTATCTCTATCTCTATCTCTATCTCTATCTCTATCTCTATCTCTATCTCTATCTCTATCTCTATCTCTATCTCTATCTCTATCTCTATCTCTATCTCTATATCTATATCTATCTATCTATCTATCTATCTATCTATCTATCTATCTATCTATCTATCTATCTATCTATCTATCTATCTATCTATCTATCTATCTATCTATCTATCTACTATATATTTGTGAAAGTGTTCTGTGGCCGTGTCTGTATGTGTCTCCCTGTGTCCCCTGTGTCCCTAGCGGCAATCCCATTGGCTCCCTTGGCCCGCCCCCGCACACCTCTCATTGGCCGGACACACACATACACTCACACAGAGATACACACACACACACGGAGACACACACAGGCAGGACACGGAGACACACACAGGCAGGACACTGAGACACACACAAAGATACACACACACTGAGACACATACAGATACACACACACACACACACTGAGACACACACAGATACACACACACACACACTGAGATACACAGACAGGACACAGATAGACAGACAGGACACATACACATATACAGACAGGACACACACACACACACCACCCCCCCCCCTCTGTCCGTCCCCCCCCATCACGTGCGCCGCCCTGCACCGGCTCCAGACGGAGGGGAAGAGCGGCCCTCCTATCCCAGCCGCTTCCTTACCTCCCCGGCGCTACCTCCCCCTCAGGTAAGTAACTGCGCGTCCCGCCTCAGCTTATGGCGCCAGTAACTCTCCCATTTCAGGCGCGCAGCCTCGCGCCTCTGGCCCACACAGGCCCACACAGGCCCACACAGGGCGCTTCCTGCCGCCGGCTGCACGCCTCACTCAGCCGGACGGCACATCGGGGGACAAGTGGGCGCCGGCGGGGGGGAGCGCGAGTCACGGGGAACGGGGGGGGGGGCGAGCCGCGAGTCACGGTGAACGGGGGGGCGAGTCACGGGGAACTGAGGGGGGGGGCGAGCCGCGAGTCACGGGGAACGGGTGGGGGGGCGAGTCACGGGGAACGGGGGGGCGAGTCACGGGGAACGGGGGGGCTTTGTGTTTTTCAATCAGATCGCCCAACAAATGTAACCCCCCTTCCTTGGGCTAATGTGAACTAATAGTAATAGCATGTTTATTAGGCCAAGGGGGTGATGTAGCGAGGCAAATTGTTGCAAGGTCTTTGCGCCCAAGTTTGGTGCCGGGATTTGAAGGGTGACAACAGGAGGAGTTAGGGAAGAGTTCCCCCGCGTTATACACGGCTGTAGCAGACGTTTTTTGTGTGTGCGTTATGAGGGACGTAATGACACCTGCCTTAACTGTCCAAGCAGTGTGTCGATCCCCCCCCTCCCCTTTCTCCCCCCCCCTCCCCTTTCTCCCCCCCCCCTCCCCTTTCTCCCCCCCCCTCCCCTTTCTCCCCCCCTCCCCTTTCTCCCCCCCCTCCCCTTTCTCCCCCGCTCCCCTTTCTCCCCCCTCCCGCTCCCCTTTCTCCCCCTCCCCTTTCTCCCCCCTCCCGCTCCCCTTTCTCCCCCCTCCCGCTCCCCTTTCTCCCCCCTCCCGCTCCCCTTTCCCCCCCCGCTCCCCTTTCCACCCCCCCCTCCGCTCCCCTTTCCCCCCTCTGCTCCCCTTTCCCCCCCCCTCCGCTCCCCTTCCCCCCCCCCTCCGCTCCCCTTCCCCCCCCCTCCGCTCCCCTTTCCCCCCCCCTCCGCTCCCCTTTCCCCCCCCCTCCGCTCCCCTTTCCCCCCCCCTCCGCTCCCCTTTCCCCCCCCCTCCGCTCCCCTTTCCCCCCCCTCCTCCGCTCCCCTTTCCTCCCCCTCCTCCGCTCCCCTTTCCTCCCCCCCTCCGCTCCGGGAGTGTCTCTAGCTTTGAATCATTACAACTCAAAGCTGGATACTGATTGGCTCACACACATCAGGGGGTGTTCCAACCCATATCCACCCTTTGGATTAACATGCTCAAAGGTTGCTTAGGCCTGCCCCTGAATATTGCTACTATACTCAGAGCTGAAATGCAAACAGGCTAACTGAAGGAATTAACCTTTCCACTGCCTGTTCTAACAGGACTGACAGAGGAAAGGCCCAGAATTAGCAATAGATGCCGAAGGCCAGGCTATATATATGTAGAAAAACACTTTATGCCCCATGTACAGTAAGGCTGAGTTCAGCGTAGCTGCTGCGGCAGCGTGCGTCCACGCGCACCTCCCCCGCGTGCTCCTGCAGCCTGGTGATCTGTGTTCAGGCTGCAGGAGTCGGGTCGCGGCATTTGGGAGCTTGGCGGGGGGAACGTGTCATGGAGCTGGTTCGCTGAACCAGCTCACGTGATGCGACTGCAGCCCCAAATATCATTTCTGGTTACAGCGGCGTCAACGCTGCACTTTACCGCCGGTGGAGTTTTCAGTTTGAACACTCCCACCAAACAATCTGAAATTGCGACGGACGTGCACACGCACGCGTCGCGTAGCAGCCACCCCGAACACGGCCTTAGAAAGGCAGCCAGTAATGTAATGTGTGTTTTAGCATTTCTTTGCATGCAGGCACAGTAATTCACTTAGCTGCGTTGTCTGCAGAGAAATGCAGGGTCGTGACAAAGAGCTGGGAGCAGCTAAGTGCCAGGACAAATGGTGAGCGGGGAAGGGCTGATTATCAGGTCCGGGGACGGACTCCCAGCGCGGTAGAGTCTATACACATAATATATAAAGCTTGGCCCCCTGCAGAAGCAATCCCTCCAGCCAATTAGGCAAGGGAAGCCCATGACCAGGGGGCAAGCCCCCTCCCCCCTCACCTCCCTGGGATCTCTGGGCCGCCATCGCGGCCCCCCCTGGGGGGGGGCGGGGCAGGCCTAGGTCAGTACAAAAGAGGCAGCCGGGAGCTGAATCTTCCATTCTGCTCCCGGTCTGCTGCGAAGTTTAGTGTCCTCTCCTCTCCTCCAGGTGAGTTTGTAGTCTCCCTTTGGGCCCGATCGCAGCATCCCCCCCCTCCGCCTCCGCTATGGCTGTCCAGGGGATAGTTGCGAGGCGGCCGGGGAGTGCTGCCACGGGGGATCCCCCTACCGCGCGGCTCTCCCTCCCTCAGCCTCCGTGGCTGGCCTGCTCGGCAGGCGGGGAGGGGGGGGCCTCCGGCGAAGGGGGGGATCCGCCTGCCGGACCAAGGGATAGCTAGTGGGGATCCCCCTTACCGCGTGGCTCTCCCTCCATCAGCCTTGGTAGCTGGCGGACGGGGAGGGGGGGCCTCCGGGGAATGGGGGGATCCCCTTGCCGGTACCAGGGAATAGCCAGGGGGGATTCCCTTGCCACGTGGCTCGCCCTCCATCAGCCTCTGCGGCTGGGGAGGGGGGGGCCAGAGGGAGGACGAGGAGAGGCACAACAACCCCCCACGTTTTTTTGCCACGACGGTTCCCCCAACAGAATGGCCGTGGGTATCCCCCAACCCCCTCCCCCCCCCGGGGTTGGAGCACGGGACACTCAGTGGGGTTACATGGCAGTGGTATAATGTGCTGTAATTGATTTCTTTCAACATTGGATAAAGTTATGATCAATGCTAGAATGGCCGTGGGTATCGCTGCATACCGCATTCGTAGTGACAGCGGGCTGTATGTGGGGAATAAAGTGTATACACCTCAGTGTGGTTATAATGCGTTGTATTCGGGGTATGGTTATAATGCGTTGTATTCGGGTTATAAGGCATACGAGCTGCATTTGAGGTACAATTGGCTGTAATTGGGTTACATGGCGTATATTGTATTTGGATTATAGGGGGTGTGTATATACCGCATCCGAAGTTACAATGGGCTTTAATGGGGTGACATGGTGTATATAGTGTGTATACTGCACTCGTAGTTACGTTCTGTACGATAGGGTGTGTATAGGTGCTGCATTCGCCGTTACAATGTACTGTAACTGGGTTACATGGCGTATATAGTGTATATACTGCATTCACGGTTACGTGCTGCATGTGGAGTATAAGGTGTATTTATGCTGCATTCAGTGTTGTAATGTGCTGTAATTGGGTTACATGGCGGGTATAGTGTATATACCGCAGTCAGGGTTAAGTGCGGTATGTGGATTATAAGGTGTACATTTGCTGCACGCAGGGTTATAAGGTGTCGTAATTGGGGTACATGGCGTATATAGAGTATATACTGCATTCACGGTTACGTGCTGCATGTGGAGTATAAGGTGTATTTATAGAGTGACCATTCGTCCCGGTTTTGCCGGCACAGTCCCGTTTTTTTCTGTGCTGTCCCGGTTGACAGTCCGTCCCGGAAATGTCCCGGGTTTTGCCCCTGGTGACTGGTACCGAGCGTGAGTCGGCGGCGGTGCGCGGAGGCGGCAGCATGAGGAGGATGCGGTGGTGCGCGGAGGCGGCAGCGTGTGGAGGATGCGGCGGCCGTATTTTTTTTTTTCCCCAATAGCAGGATGCCGGGGGCGGGGCTTTAGAGTAGAAGCAGGGGATTGGTTGGAGGTTAGGATATGCCGGGGGCGGGGCTTAGTATCAGGGACGGATGTAGTGTGTGTGTGTGTGTGTGTGTGTGTGTGTGTGTGTGTGTGTGTGTGTGTGTGTGTGTGTGTGTGTGTGTGTGTGTGTGTGTGTGTGTGTGTGTGTGTGTGTGTGTGTGTGTGTGTGTGTGTGTGTTTTTTCACCAGAAGGAAGGCTCACAGCTGGCAACTGAAACTGCCGGCAGACTGGAAAAAAGCCTCACTACTTCTGGCTCCCTACAGTGGCATTACAGGTAAGCCCCATGTCGCCTGTGTGTGTGACTGCCCCCTTCCCAGTCTGTGTGTGTGTGTCTGCCCCCCTCCCAGTCTGTGTGTGTGTGTCTGCCCCCCTTCCCAGTCTGTGTGTGTGACTGCCCCCTTCCCAGTCTGTGTGTGTGTGTCTGCCCCCTTCCCAGTCTGTGTGTGTGTCTGCCCCCTTCCCAGTCTGTGTGTGTGTGTGTCTGCCCCCCTCCCAGTCTGTGTGTGTGACTGCCCCCCTCCCAGTCTGTGTGTGTGACTGCCCCCCTCCCAGTCTGTGTGTGTGACTTCCCCCCCTCCCAGTGTGTGTGACTGCCTCCCCTCCCAGTCTGTGTGTGTGACTGCCCCCCTCCCAGTCTGTGTGTGTGACTGCCTGCCTCCCAGTCTGTGTGTGTGTGACTGCTCCCCTTTCCAGTCTGTGCAAGTGTGACTGCCCGCCTCCCAGTCTGTGTGTGTGACTGCCCCCCCTCCCAGTTTGTGTGTGTATGACTGCCTGCCTCCCAGTCTGTGTGTGTGACTGCCCCCTCCCAGTCTGTGTGTGTGACTGCCCCCCTCCCAGTCTGTGTGTGTGACTGCCCCCCCTCCCAGTGTATGTGTGACTGCCCCCCTCCCAGTCTGTGTGTGTGACTGCCCGCCTCCCAGTCTGTGTGTGTGTGACTGCTCCCCTTTCCAGTCTGTGCAAGTGTGACTGCCCGCCTCCCAGTCTGTGTGTGTGACTGCCCCCCCTCCCAGTTTGTGTGTGTATGACTGCCTGCCTCCCAGTCTGTGTGTGTGACTGCCTCCCCTCCCAGTTTGTGTGTGTATGACTGCCCCCCTCCCAGTCTGTGTGTGTATGACTGCCCCACCTCCCAGTGTGTGTGACTGCCCCCCTCCCAGTGTGTGTGTGACTGCCCCCCCTCCCAGTGTGTGTGTGACTGCCCCCTCCCAGTGTGTGTGTGACTGCCCCCCCTCCCAGTGTGTGTGACTGCCCCCCTCCCAGTGTGTGTGTGACTGCCCCCCTCCCAGTGTGTGTGACTGCCTCCCCTCCCAGTGTGTGTGTGACTGCCCCCCCACCCAGTGTGGGTGTGTGACTGCCCCCCACCCAGTGTGGGTGTGTGACTGCCCCCCTCGCAGTGTGTGTGTGACTGCCCCCGCACCCAGTGTGTGTGTGTGTGTGTGACTGCCCCCTCCCAGTCTGTGTGTGTGTGACTGCCCCTCCCTCCCAGTGTGTGTGTGACTGCCCCCCTCCCAGTGTGTGTGTGACTACCCCCCTCCCAGTCTGTGTGTGTGTGACTGCCCCCCCTCCCAGTCTATGTGTGTGTGACTGCCCCCCCTCCCAGTCTGTGCGTGTGTGACTGCCCTCCCCCTCCCAGTCTGTGTGTGTGTGACTGCCCCTCTCCCAGTCTGTGTGTGTGTGACTGCCCCCCCTCCCAGTGTATGTTTGACTGCCCCGCTCCCAGTCTGTGTGTATGTGTGACTGCCCCTCCCTCCCAGTGTATGTGTGACTGCCCCCCCTCCCAGTCTGTTTGTGTGTGTGACTGCCCTCCCCCTCCCAGTCTGTGTGTGTGTGACTGCCCTCCCCCCTCCCAGTCTGTGTGTGTGTGACTGCCCCTCTCCCAGTCTGTGTGTGTGTGACTGCCCCCCTCCCAGTGTATGTTTGACTGCCCCCCTCCCAGTCTGTGTGTATGTGTGACTGCCCCCTCCCAGTCTGTGTGTCTGTGTGTGTGTCTGTCTGCCCCCTGCCACTGTGTGATGCCCCTCTCCCAGTGTGTGTAAGTGCCCCCTCCAAGTCTGTGTGTGTGTGTGTCTGCCCCCTCCCATTCTCTGTGTGTGTGTGTGTCTGCCCCCCTCCCATTCTGTGTTTGTGTGTGACTGCCCCCCCTCAGTGTGTGTGTGACTGCCCCCTCCCAGTGTCTGTGTGTATCAGTGACAGAATGTATACAGACACCAACCCACTCACCCACTCACCCACTCACCCACGTGTCAGTCAGTCACCCACGTGTCAGTCAGTCACCCACCCATATGTCAGGCAGTCAGTCACCCACCCACCCACGTGTCAGGCAGTCTAACATGTCAGTCAGTCACCCACCCACGTGTCAGTCAGTCACCCACCCACGTGTCAGGCAGTCAGTCACCCACGTGTCAGGCAGTCAACCCAAGTGTCAGGCAGTCACCCACCCAAGTGTCAGGCAGTCTCCCACCCACCCCCCCAAGTTTTAGGCAGTCGTACTGAGCCACTAATTGAGCCAGCTGTGCTGAAGTAGGGATATCCTAAAAACCTGGCCTGTGTGCGGCCCTCGAGGACTGGAGTTGTGCAGGCCTGCCCTAGAGAAAGTGCAGCGCACCATGATCCAGAGAAGAGGCAGGTCTGGCAAAAATCTATCTTTATTAGAAAGTCATAAAAACAAGGGATGCAACCCCACCCCACTCTGCCACATAACCAGGATGCTGACACCCACCTGATGACGTCAGAGCTACCATATGGCGCCCCCTAGTGACGTCAGACGTCTTGGTCTAAATCCCTGGCAATACAGCATAGAGCTGCCTTGGAGGACTGCAGCCACAGCCACACATGGGGGAGTGTTCAGTCTGGGGAGAGGTGTGGCTGAGGCTGCAGTCCTCCAAGACAGCTCTATGCTGTATTGCCAGGGATTTAGACGTCTGACGTCACTAGGGGGCGCCATGTGGTAGCTCTGACGTCATCAGGTGGGCGTCAGCATCCTGGTTATGTGGCAGAGCCGGGAGGGGTGAGTATCAGGGGGGGTGGTATATATTGTGACTGTTTTCTTGTGTTTGGTAGCCTTCACCTTGAGAAAGGCTGTATTTGACTGCCGAAACGTTGGACTTTATGGCATATTAAACCTACTTTGAGTAAGACCGTGTGCCTGCTTCTTCTTCTTTGTCCGGCTACAGGAAGGGTCAGGAGACAGGGAGGACAGAGGCAGGAGAACCCCATCTGGCTCCGGCCTTGCCTGTCCCTACGAATACAAACATACAACCCCTCACTGAATAACATAGCCCTAACCCCATGTAATAATCCTGGGTGTAAACAAAATAATGGTTTTATGAATATTGTAATGGTTTATTAGGGACCTAGGAGGTGGCCAGTGGGGCTGTTATGTGTATTTGTGTTTATTGTGGGTAGCGGGGGTGGGTGAACCGGGTATTGGCCCCAAGGATGGGTGTTTAGGCCTACCGGGTGGGGGGGTAGTGGGAGGGGTTAACCCCTTCATTACCTTAGCGGTATTAACCGCTAAGTTAAAGAAGAGGTTAAGTCATCCCCCAACCCCCTGGCAAAACCTAAACACCCAGCCAGGGCCAAATACCACCTTCTCCCACCCCCGCTACCCACAATAAGCCTGGCACGGGTGTATAACCCCTTCATTGCCTTGGCGGTAATGAAGTTGCCTGTAAATGCATTTTTTATGCATGGGATTCATGCCGGGGGTCTCTGATGCTGATATTAATGGATATCAGCTCCGGGATACATGCATTTTATTTTCATCGCAGCTTCACCCCACCTTCTTGCCTACTTTTGTGGCTGGACAATTTGGAGAAGAAACAGCAATTTTAAAGTGGCGATCAGCCGCAATAAGCTGATCAGGGCTTATAGAATTGAGCGTGTTTGAAAAACTGGCGATCAGTGCCGAAAAGTGGCTTATCACCGCGCATCTGCAGATTTTATTTATTTATTTATTTTCCGGCAAAAAAAAAAACGGTTATTTTTGCTCTAATCGCCAGCTTCTCTGGGCTTACTGAATCGCTGTAGTCGATTACTGCATGAGGGCCTTAGGGAGGATTTGTTCCTGTAAAGTACACCTAGTTTGGCATAGGATTTGGATGTCAGGGTATCAATGTGCAACCCAAATGTTAAATGGGAGTTGAACTATATGCCCAGATATTTCAAACCAGTAACAGGGGCTAGGATGGTATTAGAGCTGGTTTTTATCTGAAGCTCTGTCATTGGTAGCTTTAGCAATTTAGCTCTGGTCCCAAATACCATTGTTACAGTCTTGTCAGTGTTTAAAATCAGTTTGTTTTGGGAAATCCAGTTTCAAGTCTCAAAAAATCAGATTGAAGTATGTGTTCAAGGTCAGAGAGGCGAGGGCTGCGTGCATATAGGATAAGATCTAAGGCCTCTCACAATAACCCGTTAGGAATATAAATTCCTCATCTATCCGACATAAGTATAAAATATACTCTACCTAGACCCCTAATACAGAGTTACCCACCTTATACGGGAGCAGCTGCCAGACGAGTATACACTGGCGACACACTTTATTCGAGCTCGGCTAGTCCCACGAATTCGGGTATACCCGGGTGTATTGAGGTTTGTGACTGTTTTCTGCCCGAGTGCATTGGGTTATTTTCCAGACAGGGATTGAAGCATTTTATTCCCGCTGGCTGCAATACTGCACAGTATATATATATATGCTGCATTACAATTCATGAATTTATGCCATCTGGTAGACACGCGAAGCATTGCAGCCTATTAAATCCTAATCATTATCATTTAACAGATCAGCCGCCCGTCAGCCAGGCATGAACCCAGGCTGGGAAGGCAAACGGAACGGGGCTTGTCAGAGGTGAGGAGCGGCGCATTCCAGGTATCTGCCAGGTACATACTGGGTATTTGCTCGAATAAAGTGTGTCGGTGCAGTAGTAAATGTATCTTATTTCTTTTGCCACTGGAGGGCAGCGTGGAGTTACACGGAGTGGCGCCCGTAAGGACGACGTGCCAGTTAGGCGGAAGGAGAAGCGCACACACTTTTATGTGAAACGGATATATTTGGGGAGGGATTTTGTAGTCTGAGTGAGAAAATTGATATTTTGTCACAATGGAAAAATTAACCATTTAAATATGCACAGATTTTATCCCACTTTTGGAAATTAGGGATGTTGCCTAAAAGTTTGAGAATGCACAAAGTGCCACCCCTGGGCTTTAATGAAGCAGCATTTGTGGGATAAAGGGATCAGCATTCTGTATAAAGGTATTTTGGGCTCGATATAAATAATTGAAGCCAAAAACTAATATTAAGGGGCCTATGCAGAGAGCAGCGCGAACGGAAATTTCGGCGTTTTTTAGCGCTATATGGCTATAATAAGGTTGGAAATGGCGAGTTGAGTAAAAAGCGCCATTTTTTATTTTTTTTTAGTAGAACTCGCCGCACGGCTGGCGAGAACCAAAATCTCGCCCGTTTTGAAAAGGGCCGTATGCAGAAAGGTATGATCGCCATCTAGGGGCTGTTCGCGCCATTAAAATGGAGAGAAATTCTACAATTAGCTCCGCCAACAAAAGTTGGCAGGAAACTGGAGCTCACCGGCGAGAGTGAAAAGAAAAAAAAAAAACGCTCTTTTTTTCAAACATGTTTCACCAGCGCGCATCTCGCCGGTTGAAACTCTCCATAATCAAGCATGATTTTAAATGCAGTTTTCTGACCTTTCTGCATATGGAGATAAAATCACGCCATTACAGGTACAATTTATTACCAATTCCAATTATTTCCAGCGCTGCTCTCTGCAAAGGCCCCTAAGTAAATTGAGAATGGAAAAATATTCAGCACAAACGTACAGAATGTGATGTTCTGAGAGATCTTACAGATGTTATCAAATCCCACAATGAATGTATAGAAAATGTCTGTATAGAACGAGTCAAACAAGAATATGCCAATAAAACGTTTAATTGGGAGATACAGGGGCCACAATTCAGGTCAGTTAGCTGGAAGAAGGGAAGCCGGTCAGCCGGTAGAGCCGGTCAGCCGGTCAGCCAGAAGAGCAGGTCAGCCGGTCAGCCAGTAGAGCAGATCAGCCGGTCAGCCGGTCAGCTCTGAGATCAGCATTACTTATATCTCCTAACCTTTGCCCCCTGCATGTAATGCGCAGAACAGCCTGCACTGCATATACTGTACATGAGATACTTAACCCTTTCTTTTCGCTCGACTCTAATCTGAATGATTTGCTAATTGGTTTGTAATTAGAGAGATATTTGTAGCAGAATCCCATGTATGTTCTTTTTACCTTTTTAGATACCGTTTTGTGTAATAAAAGATATGAGATCAGAGGGGCTCCCTGTTTGCACTCGTGTTTTGGCAGAAGTGTATATGTGACCCTATAAATCTCCCTCACACCCGGCTTGGCAGTGTGACACTAGTGCAGCGACCTGGGGAAGAATCACTGAGCTGTTAGCAATAGATACAACGGATAGAAAAGACACTACACATAGGTTGGATTAAAGAGAGTATTTTATTGAAATAATGAATCTCTTTGCTGGGAGGGGCCTGCAGCACATTGCAGAGCGATATAGTAACACGCAGAGCAATGCACTGCAGGCCCCTCCGGCAGCAAAGGAGTGAAGACCAATGCAGGGTGTATAAAGATCTCACTGATAATTCATGCACAAAGGGCTGTTTGTTGCTGTGATCCAGAGGAAGGAGAAACATAACCCCTGCTGTGCAATGGGGGGAAAAAATTCCTTCCTGACCCCATTAAATGGCGATCGGATGGTCCCTGGATCACTGCGCAGTGAGATCAGATGGAGCAGCACAGATCAGCGTTGTTATACACAGGGGCACACTCAGTATATAGAGATGCGGGTGATGGGGCCCTTGTGCCCCTGTGTATAACTCACCTGCTCCCCCATCCCCCTACATATCTATCCCATTCACCCCTTTTCCTCCCGCATACCTCGCAGGGCCGGCCGGCCATTAGGCGGTCGCCTAGCGCGCAAAGGTCCTAGGGGCGCATTAATAATCATTATTATTTTTTCCTCTTATTATTTCTAATTTATTTATCTTTTTTTTAAAATTATTATTCTTTTTTTTATCCAGTATTTTGGCGCCCTTTTATTTTTATTTTGCGTCGCGCTGGGGTGCGGTCGCACCCCCTGCAGCCCCGATAGCTACGCCACTGTTTATTTTATTATTTTATTTATCTTATTATTTTTTATACAACTGGGGCACAAATTTTAAGTTTCGCCTGGGGCGCATGAAACCCGTGCTCCGGCCCTGCTCCTTGTTCTCTCTCACCCTCTCACGCCCAATATCCCAATCTCCCTCTAGTACCTGCCCCTCCCGCAGCCTTCCTGATCTTATCTGCCTCTCCTGCGGTCAAACCAACTTCTCAGGGCCCCTAGAATACCCCTGGATCTACGCCCTGGCTCCTCTGCTACCTGCTCCCGGGGTCTGCTGCTCCGCCTAAAAAAGGTGAAGCAGCAGATCTGTCCGCACCTCTCGTATTCTGCTACCTGCTCCCGGGGTCTTCTCCTCCGCCTAAAAAAGGTGAAGCAGCAGATCCGTCCACACCTCTCGTATTCTCCTAGGCCATCGTCCACCACGTCGCCAGACTTGACATCCGCTTCGTCGTCTGCCTCATCGGCCGCCTTGTAGCCCACCTCTTCGCACCACTTGACGCCCGCTTTATCGTATGCCTCGTCGTCCGCCTCGTAGCCCGCCTCGTCGTCTGGTGGCACAAAGGGCACCACCTTCGTGCGTGTCCTGATCTGCAGGAGACATGAAGTGTTTGTAACCAGGGACAGTGATACTCTGTATCGCAAGAGCTCCTGTGCCACTTATACCCCCTCCCCAATACCACATTATACCGCCCTCCACAGGGCAAATACCCGTTATACCCACCTCCCCAAGCCCAGTACCCAGTTATACAACCCTCCCCAGGCTCAGTACCCAGTTATACAACCCTCCCAAGGCCAAGTACCCTGCTATACGCCCCTCCCCAGGCCCAGTACCCGTTATACCCACCTCACCAGGCCCAGAACCCGTTATACCCACCTCACCAGGCCCAGTACCCATTATATACCCTTCCCCAGAAGGTCATGTTTCTATTTATCAAAAATACATTGAGTTACCTCTGGTTTTCAAGCATGTCCTGGGGGAGTTATCACAGAGACACAGAAACGTCGCTGAGTTTGGTGAGTAACTCCCTTAAACTCTCAGCAGTTGAATTCCCCATTAGGCGCTTAATGCGTTAAAAACAAGCGTTGCTATTTCTTTGCATGAAGTTGCAGGTAATTGGAAGAGTTACACAGTGACGGCTATTTCATCACTCACCTTCTTCCATCGAATCGGTCTTAGCGGTAGTGATCTCAGTATTATTTCCTCCTTAACATCGGATATCCATATCCATTCTTCGCCTCTGATCTGTATGCAAGACAATGCTTTAAGACAGGGTTGCGCAACCTTTTTCCCCTGCTCCCCCCTCCACCCTCCCCACCTTGTCTCCGACGTTCTGATGTAACGACGTCATGTGATATCACGTTGCTATGGCAATGCCACATCATGTGACGCCACGTTGCTGTCTCCAGAAGCCGCCGGAGACAAGGAAAGGGAACTTACAGAGGCCTTGCGCGCGATTTCCGGCATTTAATTTAAATGCTGTGGGGAAGAGCGAGGGGCCACTGTAAGCGCCGAGCCCCTCCCCAAGAAAATGTCGCACCCCTCGATTTGCGCACCCCTGCTTTAAGAGATATTCTGGGACCCTCCAACTCCTCCATCGGACCCTTCCTCATATTGACTGACCTTGCAGTGCTCTGCACTGACTTGCACTGACCTGCTATGATGCCTCTCAAAATACCATGCTAACTCATTCTGAACATACATGTGTCCTTTCTACATGTTACTCAGCTTGTATGGGCCACAGACAGCTTTCCCGGGGTCCAGGACTAGTTGCCACCGGGGACACTCACCCATGGGTCGGCGACCTTGCGAGAACCCACCCCCCCAACCTGTTTTCTCTTGCATTGCCATAGACAACAACATTTCAGCCTGCTGGCCTTTCTCAGGTAAAGTGGCTAAACCCACTAAAGCCAATAAAGAAAGGCCAGCAGCCGAAACATTGTAGTCTGTGGCACAATAAATTATCTTTTTTTATTCAAATCCGTGTGCCCTTTTCCATCAATCATATTGTATCCATTGGACGAAATGCCGGTCTTCCCTGAGACTAAGGGGCACCGGTAAAAGTATGACTAATTGTTTTTTTTAGTGTGCAGCAAATCCCCATCATTTTTGCGTTCTCTTGCTCTGCCCCAATCTGACACAGCACCTTGCTCTCTCACCCCCCTCTTACACTCCCGCGTCACCCTTTCCTTCCCCAAAGGTTGTAATTTAATCAGATCTTACCCAAATTGTCTCCATCTCCCTTGGAAATGTTCTGTCTTTAAACTGTGCGGCTCCTCTTGATCCGGACTTTCTTAGCTGACCCCTTTAGGTTTCGGCTTCGAGGGTCTAAAAAATAAGCGACTCCGAAAAGATGTGAAATATGCCCACGGGTCCTAATGGGGCACTGAGGGGGAGACTTAAATACTAGTAAATATAATCTACTGTGCTAACAAATATAATCTATTAACTAACAAATATAACTTATTAAACTAAGAAATATAACTTATTAAACTAAGAAATATAATTTATTAAACTAAGAAATATAACTTATTAAACTAAGAAATATAATTTATTAAACTAAGAAATATAACTTATTAAACTAACAAATATATCTTATTAAACTAAGAAATATAATTTATTAAACTAAGAAATATAACTTATTAAACTAAGAAATATAACTTATTAAACTTACAAATATAATCTATTTAACTAAATAAATATCTATTAAACTAAATAAATATCTATTCAACTAAATAAATATAATCTACTTCAAAACAATACAATAAAAAGCTGGAGAAATGATACGTTAACCAAGCCACAGATGTGATGCCAATGAGCGTTGAACTCCTTGCAGATCCACCGTCAGCTGGTTGTGGCAGAAAGTGGTGACATGCAGTAGAACAGAGTGGTTGAGCTGTAACCACGGCAGTCAGGTCAGAAATCAACACAATATTTTTTGAAATTTAGAATGAGAATGTTCAGTATGTCACATTCTGGGCTCAGACACTGAGCCCTGTCACATGTTAGCAGCTTGTGATAATAGAAAGTATCCATATACTGGGATGTGATAAGAGACATTATAGTCATTTTATACTGGGTCCCATAACCTGCTTTATATGAAGTATCATTTTACACTAGTAGAGATGTTACATTTTGAAAAAATAGCGCTTCTGGCGACAATGTTCATTTTCTCTACAAATGATAAATGAAAAAGTTGGATAAAACGTTATATGTGTGTGTGCGCGCGCAATATATATATATATATATATATATATATATATATATATGAGTGAAAAGAGAAAAAAGTAACCCGTATGGGAGCACTCAGGTATGCAGATTAACATATAGTATTTTATTTATTTGACACAGTGCAAAAAAGGATAAGTAAACAGTACATGATTAAAAACACTTAAAAAAGGCTAGGACCCCTGTCACGGGTACTACCCATAGACACAAGTGGGCAAAACTAGGGAATGACTCAAATTGTCAACCCTTAACATGAAAATGGATAGTGACTCAAGAAACACTTGGATAGGTCAGAATAAATCACAACAGCTTAATGGGTTCACAGGCACCTATACAAAGCTAAAGATAATACGTACTACACACCAATGAAGTGACTAGTCAAAATATAAATGACAATCTTAAACCATCATGAATCTGCTTGAGCATACAATTATGTAACCAATACCAACAGCACAAATAAATCACTTGAAGGAAAAAGGTGGCATGATGGGATGAAGTCACTAGATGTGTAGAGCAATGAAGTGTGTGAATAGCATGTATGGAAAATTACCTGATGAACGCCTATTAGATAACCTTGTGTGTGTTGTCAGTATCCATAATGAAAAAATAGAGTGTCACAGTCCAAAGATTAGTTGCACCAGTGCTGGGTAGCATAGTTACGTGAACATCTGTCAGGGGTCCTGCCTAGCACCCCCACTCCGACGCACCCCCACTCCAAGTCTAAGTCTCTGGACGAAACGCGTCCATGCTATTCACACACTTCATTGCTCTACACATCTAGTGACTTCATCCCATCATGCCACCTTTTTCCTTCAAGTGATTTATTTGTGCTGTTGGTATTGGTTACATAATTGTATGCTCAAGCAGATTCATGATGGTTTAAGATTGTCATTTATATTTTGACTAGTCACTTCATTGGTGTGTAGTACGTATTATCTTTAGCTTTGTATAGGTGCCTGTGAACCCATTAACCTGTTGTGATTTATTCTGACCGATCCAAGTGTTTCTTGAGTCACTATCCATTTTCATGTTAAGGGTTGACAATTTGAGTCATTCCCTAGTTTTGCCCACTTGTGTCTATGGGTAGTACCCGTGACAGGGGTCCTAGCCTTTTTTAAGTGTTTTTAATCATGTACTGTTTACTTATCCTTTTTTGCACTGTGTCAAATAAATAAAATACTATATGTTAATCTGCATACCTGAGTGCTCCCACACGTTTTACTTTTTTCTCTTTTCACTCATACTATTTACAACCCGTGAGCACCGCCAATTCTTACTGATGTAAAGTTATTTATTGGCTTATGGTGGCATTAATATTGCAAAAGTAGATGCAAGGTTTTTTTCCCCACCTTCCCCCCCTTTTTTCCCCCGTTATTTGAACATACATATATATATGACACGTCAGGTCACTCTGTAACCGAACCCGGATCTGTGACGCATATGTACTGAGGTGGGGTTGGATCCCCCACGGTTATTTCTTGTTTTATTAATAAATAATTTACTATATTTTAATCTCTGGTGCGCATTGTGTGCATTTTTCTTCTTGTCTGCACAGTGCTTCAGATGCTGCATCTGAAAAAATGCCGGTGGATCGGGATGTGAGGTAGGGAAGTGACGTCCGCGCCGGAACGTTATTGCCACGCCTCCAAATATTCATTGCCACGCCCCCAAATCGCGCCCGAAGCATACCCTGCAAAGCCATAAAAAAGCTCAGGCTTCAGCAAGTGTATTGCAGCGTGTGCGCCTTCCCTCCATCTGAAATACTATAGACGCAGCCTTATCGACGCTTACTAAATAGGCCCGTGTCTCTCTCTCTCTGTGTCTCTGTCTCTCTCTGTGTGTCTCTGTCTCTCTCTGTGTGTCTCTGTCTCTCTCTGTGTGTCTCTGTGTCTCTGTGTGTGTCTCTGTGTCTCTGTCTCTCTCTGTGTCTCTGTGTCTCTGTGTGTCTCTGTTTCTCTCTGTGTGTCTCTGTGTGTGTCTCTGTATCTCTGTCTCTCTCTGTGTCCCTGTGTGTGTCTCTGTGTCTCTCAAATCAAATCAGCTTTATTGGCATGTCAAAAGAACATTTCAGTATTGCCAAAGCGTGAGTAATAGGGGGTGTGGGACAATGATTACACGAATACTAGGGGGTACGGTATAATGGTTATACAGTACATTACTTTTGTCTCTCTCTCTCTGGGCCTCATGCAGAGAGCATCGTTATTTCAAAATTCGCCATTTTTTGTACAATTTCGCGCAGAAACCGGCAGAAAATGGCGAGTTACGAAAAACGCGCCATTTTGTTTTTTCTATTGCTAAAACTCGCCTCGCGGCTGGCGAGAACCTCCGTCTCGCCATTTTTAAAACTCTCCGAATGCAGAGAGGTACGAACGGCATGTAGCGGCTGTTCGCGCCAGGGAAATGGCGCGATTTTCTCATTTTTGCCGCGCCAGGAAAAGTTGGCAATAAAATGGCGCTCGCCGCCTATACCAAAGGGGGGAAAAAAGCCGCGATTTTTTTTAACACATTTCTGAAGCGCGCATCTTTCCCATTCAAACTCGCCACACGCATCCATGTTAAACATAGCAGAATTCGTACTTTTCTGCATATGGAGAATAAAACTCTCCAAAAAAGCTACTTTTTTTTTTTTTTTTTTTTTTTATAACTTTCTTTTATTGTTTTTTTGCAGAGATAGTACTATCCAGAATCATATTGTTATCATTTAGTCTGCTTTATGACATACAACATCAAGACGAACATGGAAGGGGGAAGACGTGAGAGGGGAGGGTGAGGGGGTGGAGGGGGGTGGGCAGGTAACGGCTCATGGAGGGGTGTAGTATCCTCCGAGTATTCCAATATACCTGGCTCTTTCTGCGTGTTCTGATCTAACTCCTCGATCAACCCACCGAGTCCAGCGATCGGGGGAAGGTGTAGGTCTCTCGCATTCGTCCTATCTGTCAAACTATTTGTCAACTCTCTCGTGTGTCTGTTCCGTCACTGAAGGACAGCCCACCTGTTACTATCAAAGCCAAACGGTGGCATTGCTCATCCCTGGGATATCGGTCTGTGCCAGCCACAATGACCATACTTTTTGAAAATTTGAGCCAGTGTCGTTGACTAGACTTGTCAACTTTTCCATCTGGCAGGCGAACCAAATTCTGTTCCGAATTTTGTCTATCGATGGAATTGCATTCTGATTCCACAACGCTGCGGTCTCGCACCTCATCGCCGTAGCAAAGTGTGCTATTAGTTTGTTTCCTGATCGAGATACCTCGTCCGTGGGCCTACCTAACAAGAAAACCCACGGATCCAGTTGGATTTTGAGGCCCAAAAAGACCTTTTGAAGCCAATCTCTAATTTGTGTCCAGACGGGTATGATTCGTGGACAAGACCACAGCATGTGTACCAGGTCCCCCTGTTCCCCACACTGTCTAGGGCAGAGAGGGGAAGCTCCCGCGACGAATTTTGCCCTTCTAACTGGGGTGAGGTACCACCTCAATAATACTTTATATGAGTTCTCCTTCAGTGTCGTACAAATCGAGCTGCTGGCCGCAGCTTTGAAAATTGCTGTCCACTCTTCGTCTTCTAACGGTCCTGTCAGGTCTGTCTCCCATTGGGTCATAAAACTGGGTCTATGTGCGTCATCCTTATCTGTCCCAACCACCTCCCTGTACAGAGCAGAGATGAGTCCCCGTGTATCGGTTCCCCGATCACAGAGCTTTTCAAAATTAGTTAGTGGTGGTCTGTTTGGGTGTTTGGTATAAAATGCCCGAACCTGGAGGTATCTAATCAAATCTGTGTTGGGTAAGCCCTTTTCTGACTGTAAAATCTCGAATGTTTTGATTGTGTCTCTGCCCTCCAGGTCCTTAAGCCTTCTTAAGCCCCCCTTTTGCCAGCATGTGAAGTTCCTTTCAGTTAACCCCGGAGCAAAGTCCGGATTGCCATATAAAGGGGCCATTAATGAATCTTTAGAGGTCAATGAATGCCTATTTTTTGTCGATTCCCAGACCGAGAGAGAGTTCAACACAGAGGGCAGCGGGTTTTTTAGATCTTTTAGTCTAGCCCTGGGATACCAGATAAGATCCTTGAGCTCTAGCGGAGCACACACCTCCCTCTCCAAAGCTACCCATCGCCTCAGCTCTGGATCACCATGCCACTGCGTGATCTGACATAGTTGGGCCGCTTTATAGTAAGCCATCAAGGTCGGCACTGCCAGACCGCCAGTTTCCTTAGGCCTTTGCATGATTGACATTCGCACTTTTCTGCATATGGAGAATAAAACTCTCCAAAAAAGCTACTTTTTATGAAATTCGCCAATTTGAAAATTCTATGCTCTCTGCATGAGGCCCTCTGTGTCTGTCTCTCTCTCATTCTCTGTGTCTCTCTCATTCTCTGTGTCTCTCTCATTCTCTGTCTCTCTCTCTCTGTCTCTCTCTCATTCTCTGTCTCTCTCTCATTCTCTGTCTCTCTCTCATTCTCTGTCTCTCTCTCTCATCCCTGTATGATAGGTATGTTCCAACTCTATTTTTTGCTTTTCTTTTCCGTTTGAGAGGAGGGAGTCCCTCACCTCTTCAGCCACACACCAGGAACGCTGGATTGCTTTCAGACACTCGGAGAGGCGGATACAGTCGTGGATTGCAGGCACTGATTTATCTGGTAAATACCGCAAACATGCTTGAACAAGGGCCGTAGACATTTTATTTGATGGTTTAGATTACCATTGTCTGTGGTTGTTAGTTATTGGTATTAGAGTTTTTTGATGTTGTTACGAATCAAATACATTTTGAAGTAGTAATCCCCTCCGAACTGGGCATTCCTGGCCAATAATGCCCTGGCTGTAAAAGTTGAAGGGCCCAAGCAAAGCCCCCACCTCTATACACACTAACACTGCAGGGGCATCAAAGTGTCTCATTGTCATGGCAACGGGGGGTGTCACGTGATGTCATTTGTTTAATAAATTATTTTTTAAGGTGTCCCGGTTTTTCATTTTCGAAATCTGGTCACCTTATGTATTTATGCTGCATTCAGTGTTGTAATGTGCTGTAATTGGGTTACATGGCGTACATAGTGTATATACCGCATTCAGGGTAAGTGCTGTATGTGGATTATAAAGTATATATATGCTGCATTCAGGGTTATAAGGTCGTTTATAGAGTATATACTGCATTCACGGTTACGTGCGGCATGTGGAGTATAAGGTGTATATATGCTGCATTCAGTGTTATAATGTGCTTTAAGTGGGTTACATGGCGGGTATAGTGGATATACTGCATTCAAGGTTACGCGCCGTATTGGATTATAACGGGTATATATGCTACAGTCAGTGTTATAATGTGCGGTATTTGGGTTACAGGGGTGTATACGGTACCGCAGGCGTGGTGGCGTGCCGTATTTTGATTATATGGCATACACTGCGATCACGGTTACGTGCTGGGTTCTGAATATAATGTTTATAGACCACATGCGCGGTTACATGACGGGTTTGGATTATATGGCGTATATGCTGCATGCTTGGCTTCGGGCCATTGCGTGGAGCATAGGGGTATGTATATACTGCCTTTGGGGGTCATGTGCTGTATTGGTCCAGCGTTACATGCTACATTCAGGACGACATGGGGTATACGGTGCGTTATGCTGCAGGCAGAGGTATAACGCGTGTAGGGGTTAATTTCACTTCCTGTTCAGCGCAGGCCATGGTAGGGCATGGGTAATCCCTCTTCCTGTTCAGCACTTGGCTCCCTCTATCGTATGGGTAATCCCAGTTCCTGTTTAACACACGGCCCTGCTATTGTATGGGTAACCCCACTTCCTGTTCAGCACATGGCCCTGCTATGGACGGGTAACCCCCCACTCCCTGTTCAGCACAGGGCCGCATGCCTCTGGTTTGGTGTGGGTAATCCCACTTCCTGTTCAGCGCATGGCCAGGGATGGTGCGGGTAATCCCACTCCCTGACTGGGCACGATCAGGAAAATATGCTGGTATAGCAAATATGCATGCGGGAAGGGGGTAAAGGGGCGGTTGCAAATAGCAGGCCTAACCCCCCTTCTTCGGTTAGCAGGAGGTCCCATGTATCGATGATAACATATCAATTCATGTTTCTTTCAGTCAGTTTCGGTACCTCGTGCGAGTAGCAATTCAGTTTTCATCCGGATCGGATCCGCCTCCGTCGGCCCCCGATACTTCCCATACTCACAGAAAAACCCAGTAGACGGAACACATAGTTAAATCACGCAAATTGAAATGACACTCCCGCGACACTTAGCGCATCAATCAGAATGTACTTCGTAGACAAAATCATACAACTGCAGGCTGACGCGCGAAGCAAGGAAGAAGGTTGGTTCCAGAGTCAGCTGTTGATGCTCATGCACCGGCAGAGTCACCAGCAGTAGTGACACCAGCGATAAGCGCAGCGCCAGTTCTAGCAACGCTAATCGCATCAGCAGCGGCGATAGCTACAGCTATAGCGACAGTCGTAGCGCCAGCATTGGGGGCGGCACCAGCGGTAGCGACACCTGTAGTTCCAGCAGCGGCAGTGGCCGCGGTTCCCCCGCAGGCGGTTAACAACACACCTCTAGGGGCCGGTGGGCTGGCCAGGCTAGTGGACTCACCATCCTCCACGCTCCCCCTCCCTCAGGCGGCACCCGCCTCAGAGGAGCTAGCCAAGGATAAGAGGATGCCCGATGCGGCATATAAGGTCTCTTATACATCCAGACCTAGCTCAGTGGGCTTGCACTTGCTGAAAGAGGTGAAGGACAAGATATGGGCCGGGGAGTACGTAGATATATTATCTCTGCTACCAGGCTACAGGGAGGCAGGCGTTGGCCGCGTCCTCAAAGACGGGGGAAGCGAAGAAGGTGGATGTGGAAAAGAGGCTTTTCCCACACACCTTTCGCAATTGGTCTAAGGCATTTGTTATCCTGGCTGGAGTAATTGGGGAGAAGGATCCCCAGGCGTGCGCCTCGCTCTTTACGTATCACGACATGATCGAGGAAGCACACCACGCTTACGGGGGAACGGGTTGGTGGACATATGACCAGTGCTTTAGGCAATCAATAAAGGCCCAAGAGGTGGTGATACCATGGAACGTCAAGGACGTCAACCTTTATTTGCAGTTTGTGTCTGGGGGCGGGGCAGATTCCTTTCGAGGGAGCGGCACCGGAGGTAGGGGGACATGGCGGAATAACGTACCAGGGACTAGCCAGTCGCTGCGCACCAACTCGGGCGTCTGTTGGCCGTTTAACCAGTCCAACTGCACGTACGACAACTGCCGTTTCCAACACATCTGCTCCTTTTGCGGCGGCCGCCACGCCCAGGCAAAGTGTTTTAAGAAGGGCGGTCGCAGGGGGAGGAGCGAAGGGCGGAAGTTTGGACGCGAGGGTAGCGACACCAATAATCGTCGCCAATTTGGCACCGTGGCTAGCAAGGTATCCCAATAGGGAAGCAGCCCAGCTACTCTTAGCTGGGTTTAAGGAGGGGTTTAGGATCCCGTTTGAATATCAAGCGGGATCTGAGTTTAGTCGGAACTTGAAATCGGTCAGGACACACGGTGACGTAGCTAGGGAAAAGGTCTGGAAGGAAGTCCAATTGGGAAGGATGGCTGGCCCCTTCGAGTCCCCTCCCTTGCCTAGTCTCAGGATTTCCCCATTGGGAGTGGTCCCCAAAAAAAGAGGCTGGGGAGTATAGGTTGATACAACACCTATCCTACCCCGAGGGGTCGTCGGTAAACGACGGCATTGACAGGGAGTTGTGTTCGGTGTCTTACGCGAACTTCGATCAAGCCGCAGCGCTGGTGGAAAGGATGGTAGAAGGGGCTCTAATGTCAAAAGCTGACATCAAATCGGCCTTCAGACACTTGCCAGTCCACCCCGAGTGCTTTCATTTGCTAGGCTGCATGCTCGAAGGTCAGTACTACATAGACTTATGCTTACCAATGGGAGGGGCGCTTTCTTGTTTTTATTTCGAGACATTTAACACCTTCCTAGAATGGGTGGCCCGGAAGAGGGTGCAAGCAGCGGGGGTCATGCACTACTTGGACGACTTCCTTTTTGTTGGCCCCAGGGGTTCGGACTTATGCGCTAGGTGGCTGTTTGAATTTTCAGCCCTGGCGCGTGAGTTCGGCGTTCCTTTGGCCGACGAGAAGACGGTGCGGCCAACAACCACTCTTACCTTTTTGGGCATAGAAATCGACTCAGAGGCGATGGAGTACAGGCTCCCTCCGGAGAAGCTGGTCGCCCTAAGCAGGCTTCTCCGCGAATTCATAGCTCTCAAGAAAACATCATTGAGGCACTTCCAGGCGCTGCTAGGCCACTTAGTATTTGCTGCGCGCGTAATGCCGGCTGGGAGGGTTTTCGCCAGGCGCCTCTCCGCAGCAACGGTCGGGGTGAGACGACCCAACCACTTCATCCGCATCACCGCCGAAATCCGAAAGGACTCGACGGTGTGGCTGCGTTTTTTAAAGGATTATAACGGCAGAACCTTGTGGCGAGGTCCCCCATCCAACAACACAGAGTTGCAGTTGTTTACAGACGCCTCAGGGTCAGTCGGTTTTGGGGCCTACTTCGGTGGGGCATGGTGCGCGGAGCGGTGGCCTCCCCACTGGCGGGGGACGCCGCTCATTAAGAACTTGGCGTTCTTGGAACTATTTCCCTTGCTCGTCGCAGTGCGCCTGTGGGGTCACTTATTCGCGAATAAGCAAGTAATTTTTTGGACAGACAACATGGGTGTAGTGGAAGCCGTGAACAATTTCGGCTCACGCTCCCCGCCGGTGCTGTCCCTTCTGTGCTGTTTCGTACTGGCATGCTTGCAATTGAACATAGCGTTCAAGGCTCGACATGTCCCGGGGGTGGTGAATAACATTGCTGATGCCTTATCCCGGTTACAGATGGCGCTGTTTCGGAGACTGGCCCCCGGGGCGGACCTAATCGGCAGTCCATGCCCTGCAGACCTTTGGGTGCTGGCGACGACCAAGTGACCTCGTTGGTACGATCATCGCTGGCTCCGGGTACGTGGCGGGCCTATTCGGCAGCGTGGCGCGATTATCAAAGTCTGGCAGGGGAATTGGGTCTCGATGTATTGGGAGTCGGGACCTTGCTATCATTTGTCCTAAACTTAAGGGCAGGGGGTTTATCGGGAGGATCCATAGGGAAAAAAGTGACAGGGGTCTCCTTCTTTTTGCAGCTAGAGGGCAAGGGGGACCCAACGAAGGCGTTTATCATCAAAAGGGTCCTAGCGGGGTTAACAAAGGGGACGGCGACAAATGACAGCAGACGGCCAGTGACACCAGCGATATTAGAAGGTTTAATGCAGGCCACAGACAGAGTGTGCCTATCGGGGTTGGAGGCGAAACTTTTCCGGCTGACGTTTGCATTGGCTTTCTTCGCAGCACTGCGAGCTGGGGAGTTGGTGTGCGCGTCGCGCAAGGGCGAGGGAGGGATGCAGTTTGAGGACATAGTCTTAGGGGAAGGGTGGGTCAAACTACACGTGAAAAGGTCAAAAACAGACCAGCGGGGAAGGGGAGCGTGGATATCTTTGCTAGGGCTACCAGGGACCAAATTTTGCCCAGTGAGCACGCTCAGGGAATACTTGGCATGCAGGCCAGACGGTCAGGGCCCCCTGCTCCTTCACGCGGACGGGGTACCGTTATCTAGATTCCAGTACCTGTGGGTTTTCCGCATGTGTCTAAGACACCAGGGCCTCGACGAGGCACAATACGGGACACATTCGTTCCGGATTGGGGCGGCAACGGAAGCATCACGCGCGGGGCTGTCAGTAGCTGCGATACAAAAGATAGGGCGATGGAAGTCTAACAGATACCGGTCCTATATCACCCCACTCTGCCACATAACCAGGATGTTGACGCCCACCTGATGACATCAGAGCTACCATATGGCGCCCCCTAGTGACGTCAGACGTCTAGGTCTAAATCCCTGGCAATACAGCATAGAGCTGTCTTGGAGGACTGCAGCCACAGCCACACCTCTCCCCAGACTGAACACTCCCCCATGTGTGGCTGTGGCTGCAGTCCTCCAAGACAGCTCTATGCTGTATTGCCAGGGATTTAGACCTAGACGTCTGACGTCACTAGGGGGCGCCATATGGTAGCTCTGACGTCATCAGGTGGGCGTCAGCATCCTGGTTATGTGGCAGAGCCGGGAGGGGTGAGTATCAGGGGGGGTGGTATATATTGTGACTGTTTCTTGTGTTTGGTAGCCTTCACCTTGAGAAAGGCAGTATTTGACTGCCGAAACGTTGGACTTTATGGCATATTAAACCTCCTTTGAGTAAGACCGTGTGCCTGCTTCTTCTTCTTTGTCCGGCTACAGGAAGGGTCAGGAGACAGGGAGGACAGAGGCAGGAGAACCCCATCTGGCTCCGGCCTTGCCTGTCCTTACAAATACAAACATACAACCCCTCACTAAATAACATAGCCCTAACCCCATGTAATAATCCTGGGTGTAAACAAAATAATGGTTTTATGAATATTGTAATGGTTTATTAGGGACCTAGGAGGTGGCCAGTGGGGCTGTTATGTGTATTTGTGTTTATTGTGGGTAGCGGGGGTGGGTGAACGGGGTATTGGCCCCAAGGATGGGTGTTTAGGCCTACCGGGTGGGGGGGTAGTGGGAGGGGTTAACCCCTTCATTACCTTAGCGGTATTAACCACTAAGTTAAAGAAGAGGTTAAGTCATCCCCCAACCCCCTGGCAAGGCCTAAACACCCACCCAGGGCCAAATACCACCTTCTCCCACCCCCGCTACCCACAATAAGCCTGGCACGGGTATATAACCCCTTCATTGCCTTGGCGGTAATGAAGTTGCCTGTAAATGCATTTTTTATGCATGGGATTCATGCCGGGGGTCTCTGGTGCTGATATTAATGGATATCAGCTCTGGGACACATGCATGTTATTTTCATCGCAGCTTCACCCCACCTTCTTGCCAACTTTTGTGGCGGGACAATTTGGAGAAGAAACAGCAATTTTAAAGTGGCGATCAGCCGCAATAAGCTGATCAGGGCTTATAGAATTGAGCGTGTTTGAAAAACTGGCGATCAGTGCCGAAAAGTGGCTTATCACCGCGCGTCTGCCGATTTTATTTATTTATTTATTTTCCGGCAAAAAAAAAAACGGTTATTTTTGCTCTAATCGCCAGCTTCTCTGGGCTTACTGAATCGCTGTAGGCGATTACTGCATGAGGGCCTTAGGGAGGATTTGTTCCTGTAAAGTACACCTAGTTTGGCATAGGATTTGGATGTCAGGGTATCAATGTGCAACCCAAATGTTAAATGGGAGTTGAACTATATGCCCAGATATTTCAAACCAGTAACAGGGGCTAGGATGGTATTAGAGCTGGTTTTTATCTGAAGCTCTGTCATTGGCAGCTTTAGCAATTTAGCTCTGGTCCCAAATACCATTGTTACAGTCTTGTCAGTGTTTAAAATCAGTTTGTTTTGGGAAATCCAGTTTCAAGTCTCAAAAAATCAGATTGAAGTATGTGTTCAAGGTCAGAGAGGCGAGGGCTGCGTGCATATAGGATAAGATCTAAGGCCTCTCACAATAACCCGTTAGGAATATAAATTCCTCATCTATCCGACATAAGTATAAAATATACTCTACCTAGAACCCTAATACAGAGTTACCCACCTTATACGGGAGCAGCTGCCAGACGAGTATAGTAAATGTATCTTATTTCTTTAGCCACTGGAGGGCAGCGTGGAGTTGCAAGGAGTGGCGCCCGTAAGGACGACATGCCAGTTAGGCGGAAGGAGAAGCGCACACACTTTTATGTGAAACGGATATATTTGGGGAGGGATTTAGGAGTCTGAGTGAGAAAATTGATATTTTGTCACAATGGAAAAATGGAAAAATTAACCATTTAAATATGCACAGATTTTATCCCACTTTTGGAAATTAGGGATGTTGCCTAAAAGTTTGAGAATGCACAAAGTGCCACCCCTGGGCTTTAATGAAGCAGCATTTGTGGGATAAAGGGATCAGCATTCTGTATAAAGGTATTTTGGGCTCGATATAAATAATTGAAGCCAAAAACTAATATTAAGGGGCCTACAGGGTATGCAGAGAGCAGCGCGAACGGAAATTTCGGCGTTTTTTAGCGCTATATGGCTATAATAAGGTTGGAAATGGCGAGTTGAGTAAAAAGCGCCATTTTTTTATTTTTTTTTAGTAGAACTCGCCGCACGGCTGGCGAGAACCAAAATCTCGCCAGTTTTGAAAAGGGCCGTATGCAGAAAGGTACGATCGCCATCTAGGGGCTGTTCGCGCCATTAAAATGGAGAGAAATTCTACAATTAGCTCCGCCAGCAAAAGTTGGCAGGAAACTGGAGCTCACCGGCGAGAGTGAAAAGAAAAAAAAAAAACGCGCTTTTTTTCAAACATGTTTCACCAGTGCGCATCTCGCCGGTTGAAACTCTCCATAATCAAGCATGATTTTAAATGCAGTTTTCTGACCTTTCTGCATATGGAGATAAAATCACGCCATTACAGGTACAATTTATTACCAATTCCAATTATTTCCAGCGCTGCTCTCTGCATAGGCCCCTAAGTAAATTGAGAATGGAAAAATATTCAGCACAAACGTACAGAATGTGATGTTCTGAGAGATCTTACAGATGTTATCAAATCCCACAATGAATGTATAGAAAATGTCTGTATAGAACGAGTCAAACAAGAATATGCCAATAAAACGTTTAATTGGGAGATACAGGGGCCACAATTCAGGTCAGTTAGCTGGAAGAAGGGAAGCCGGTCAGCCGGTAGAGCCGGTCAGCCTGTCAGCCAGTAGAGCAGGTCAGCCGGTCAGCCAGAAGAGCAGGTCAGCCGGTCAGCCAGTAGAGCAGATCAGCCGGTAGAGCAGGTCAGCCGGTCAGCTCTGAGATCAGCATTACTTATATCCCCTAAACGTTGTCCCCTGCATGTAATGCGCAGAACAGCCTACACTGCATATACTGTACATGAGATACTTAACCCTTTCTTTTCGCTCGACTCTAATCTGAATGATTTGCTAATTGGTTTGTAATTAGAGAGATATTTGTAGCAGAATCCCATGTATGTTCTTTTTACCTTTTTAGATACTGTTTTGTGTTATAAAAGATATGACAGATCAGAGGGGCTTCCTGTTTGCACTCGTGTTTTGGCAGAAGTGTATATGTGACCCTATAAATCTCCCTCACACCTGGCTTGGCAGTGTGACACTAGTGCAGCGACCTGGGGAAGAATCACTGAGCTGTTAGCAATAGATACAACGGATAGAAAAGACACTACACATAGGTTGGATTAAAGAGAGTATTTTATTGAAATAATTAATCTCTTTGCTGGTAGGGGCCTGCAGCACATTGCAGAGCGATATAGTAACATGCAGAGCAATGCACTGCAGGCCCCTCCGGCAGCAAAGGAGTGAAGACCAATGCAGGGTGTATAAAGATCTCACTGATAATTCATGCACAAAGGGCAGTTTGTTGCTGTGATCCAGAGGAAGGCGAAACATAACCCCTGCTGTGCAATGGGGGGAAAAAATTCCTTCCTGACCCCATTAAATGGCGATCGGATGGTCCCTGGATCACTGCGCAGTGAGATCAGATGGAACAGCACAGATCAGCGTTGTTATACACAGGGGCACACTCAGTATATAGAGATGCGGGTGATGGGGCCCTTGTGCCCCTGTGTATAACTCACCTGCTCCCCCATTCCCCTGCATATCTATCCCATTCACCCCTTTTCCTCCCGCATACCTCGCAGGGCCGGCCATTAGGCGGTCGCCTAGCGCGCAAAGGTCCTAGGGGCGCATTAATAATCATTATTATTTTTTCCTCTTATTATTTCTAATTTATTTATCTTTTTTTTAAAATTATTATTCTTTTTTTTATCCAGTATTTTGGCGCCCTTTTATTTTTATTTTGCGTCGCGCTGGGGTGCGGTCGCACCCCCTGCAGCCCCGATAGCTACGCCACTGTTTATTTTATTATTTTATTTATCTTATTATTTTTTATACAACTGGGGCACAAATTTTAAGTTTCGCCTGGGGCGCATGAAACCCGTGCTCCGGCCCTGCTCCTTGTTCTCTCTCACCCTCTCACGCCCAATATCCCAATCTCCCTCTAGTACCTGCCCCTCCCGCAGCCTTCCTGATCTTATCTGCCTCTCCTGCGGTCAAACCAACTTCTCATGGCCCCTAGAATACCCCTGGATCTACGCCCTGGCTCCTCTGCTACCTGCTCCCGGGGTCTGCTGCTCCGCCTAAAAAAGGTGAAACAGCAGATCTGTCCGCACCTCTCGTATTCTGCTACCTGCTCCCGGGGTCTTCTCCTCCGCCTAAAAAAGGTGAAGCAGCAGATCCGTCCACACCTCTCGTATTCTCCTAGGCCATCGTCCACCACGTCGCCAGACTTGACATCCGCTTCGTCGTCTGCCTCATCGGCCGCCTTGTAGCCCACCTCTTCGCACCACTTGACGCCCGCTTTATCGTATGCCTCGTCGTCCGCCTCGTAGCCCGCCTCGTCGTCTGGTGGCACAAAGGGCACCACCTTCGTGCGTGTCCTGATCTGCAGGAGACATGAAGTGTTTGTAACCAGGGACAGTGATACTCTGTATCGCAAGAGCTCCTGTGCCACTTATACCCCCTCCCCAATACCACGTTATACCGCCCTCCACAGGGCCAATACCCGTTATACCCACCTCCCCAGGCTCAGTACCCAGTTATACAACCCTCCCAAGGCCCAGTACCCAGTTATACAACCCTCCCAAGGCCCAGTACCCTGCTATACGCCCCTCCCCAGGCCCAGTACCCGTTATACCCACCTCACCAGGCCCAGAACCCGTTATACCCACCTCACCAGGCCCAGTACCCATTATATACCCCTCCCCAGAAGGTCATGTTTCTATTTATCAAAAATACATTGAGTTACCTCTGGTTTTCAAGCATGTCCTGGGGGAGTTATCACAGAGACACAGAAACGTCGCTGAGTTTGGTGAGTAACTCCCTTAAACTCTCAGCAGTTGAATTCCCCATTAGGTGCTTAATGCGTTAAAAACAAGCGTTGCTATTTCTTTGCATGAAGTTGCAGGTAATTGGAAGAGTTACACAGTGACGGCTATTTCATCACTCACCTTCTTCCATCGAATCGGTCTTAGCGGTAGTGATCTCAGTATTATTTCCTCCTTCACATCGGATATCCATATCCATTCTTCGCCTCTGATCTGTATGCAAGACAATGCTTTAAGACAGGGTTGCGCAACCTTTTTCCCCTGCTCCCCCCTCCACCCTCCCCACCTTGTCTCCGACGTTCTGATATAACGACGTCATGTGATATCACGTTGCTATGGCAATGCCACATCATGTGACGCCACGTTGCTGTCTCCAGAAGCCGCCGGAGACAAGGAAAGGGAACTTACAGAGGCCTTGCGTGCGATTTCCGGCATTTAATTTAAATGCTGTGGGGAAGAGCGAGGGGCCACTGTAAGCGCCGAGCCCCTCCTCCCTCCTCCCCAAGAAAATGTCGCACCCCTCGATTTGCGCACCCCTGCTTTAAGAGATATTCTGGGATCCTCCATCGGACCCTTCCTCATATTGACTGACCTTGCAGTGCTCTGCACTGACTTGCACTGACCTGCTATGATGCCTCTCAAAATACCATGCTAACTCATTCTGAACATACATGTGTCCTTTCTACATGTTACTCAGCTTGTATGGGCCACAGACAGCTTTCCCGGGGTCCAGGACTAGTTGCCACCGGGGACACTCACCCATGGGTCGGCGACCTTGCGAGAACCCACCCCCCCCAACCTGTTTTCTCTTGCATTGCCATAGACAACAATATTTCAGCCTGCTGGCCTTTCTCAGGTAAAGTGGCTAAACCCACTAAAGCCAGTAAAGAAAGGCCAGCAGCCGAAACATTGTAGTCTGTGGCACAATAAATTATCTTTTTTTATTCAAATCCGTGTGCCCTTTTCCATCAATCATATTGTATACATTGGACGAAATGCCGGTCTTCCCTGAGACTAAGGGGCACCGGTAAAAGTATGACTAATTGTTTTTTTTAGTGTGCAGCAAATCCCCATCATTTTTGCGTTCTCTTGCTCTGCCCCAATCTGACACAGCACCTTGCTCTCTCACCCCCCTCTTACACTCCCGCGTCACCCTTTCCTTCCCCAAAGGTTGTCATTTAATCAGATCTTACCCAAATTGTCTCCATCTCCCTTGGAAATGTTCTGTCTTTAAACTGTGCGGCTCCTCTTGATCCGGACTTTCTTAGCTGACCCCTTTAGGTTTCGGCTCCGAGGGTCTAAAAAATAAGCGACTCCGAAAAGATGTGAAATATGCGCACGGGTGCTAATGGGGCACTGAGGGGGAGACTTAAATACTAGTAAATATAATCTACTGTGCTAACAAATATAATCTATTAACTAACAAATATAATTTATTAAACTAACAAATATATCTTATTAAACTAAGAAATATAATTTATTAAACTAAGAAATATAACTTATTAAACTAAAAAATATAACTTATTAAACTAAGAAATATAATCTATTTAACTAAATAAATATCTATTAAACTAAATAAATATCTATTCAAATAAATAAATATAATCTACTTCAAAACAATACAATAAAAAGCTGGAGAAATGATACGTTAACCAAGCCACAGATGTGATGCCAATGAGCGTTGAACTCCTTGCAGATCCACCGTCAGCTGGTTGTGGCAGAAAATGGTGACATGCAGTAGAACAGAGTGGTTGAGCTGTAACCACGGCAGTCAGGTCAGAAATCAACACAATATTTTTTGAAATTTAGAATGAGAATGTTCAGTATGTCACATTCTGGGCTCAGACTCTGAGCCCTGTCACATGTTAGCAGCTTGTGATAATAGAAAGTATCCATATACTGGGATGTGATAAGAGACATTATAGTCATTTTATACTGGGTCCCATAACCTGCTTTATATGAAGTATCATTTTACACTAGTAGAGATGTTACATTTTGAAAAAATAGCGCTTCTGGCGACAATGTTCATTTTCTCTACAAATGATAAATGAAAAAGTTGGATAAAACGTTATATGTGTGTGTGCGCGCGCAATATATATATATATATATATATATATATATATATATATATATATATATGAGTAAAAAGAGAAAAAAGTAACCCGTATGGGAGCACTCAGGTATGCAGATTAACATATAGTATTTTATTTATTTGACACAGTGCAAAAAAGGATAAGTAAACAGTACATGATTAAAAACACTTAAAAAAGGCTAGGACCCCTGTCACGGGTACTACCCATAGACACAAGTGGGCAAAACTAGGGAATGACTCAAATTGTCAACCCTTAACATGAAAATGGATAGTGACTCAAGAAACACTTGGATAGGTCAGAATAAATCACAACGGGTTAATGGGTTCACAGGCACCTATACAAAGCTAAAGATAATACGTACTACACACCAATGAAGTGACTAGTCAAAATATAAATGACAATCTTAAACCATCATGAATCTGCTTGAGCATACAATTATGTAACCAATACCAACAGCACAAATAAATCACTTGAAGGAAAAAGGTGGCATGATGGGATGAAGTCACTAGATGTGTAGAGCAATGAAGTGTGTGAATAGCATGTATGGAAAATTACCTGATGAACACCTATTAGATAACCTTGTGTGTGTTGTCAGTATCCATAATGAAAAAATAGAGTGTCACAGTCCAAAGATTAGTTGCACCAGTGCTGGGTAGCATAGTTACGTGAACATCTGTCAGGGGTCCTGCCTAGCACCCCCACTCCGACGCACCCCCACTCCAAGTCTAAGTCTCTGGACGAAACTGATGTAAAGTTATTTATTGGCTTATGGTGGCATTAATATTGCAAAAGTAGATGCGAGGTTTTTTTCCCCACCTTCCCCCCTTTTTTCCCCCCGTTATTTGAACACATATATATATATATATATATATATATATATATATATATATATATATATATATATATATATATATATATATATATATACATGTAGAGGTATCAGTACTGTGTTAGCCGAGCTTCAATAATCAAAAAATAAATAGATGATACCGTTCTGTGGCTAACGAAATGCTTTTATTTGTGCGAGCTTTCGAGATACACTGATCTCTTCTTCCGGCGATGTTACAATGAATGAAGCAAGGATAACTTAAAAACAGTGTCTCTTGGAATGTTATCTGTGCTTCTCCTTTCCCCGGTGTGGATGTGTTTTATGGCTAGAGGTGTCAAAGGGTAACTGAAAGCAAGTGAAGAAAGAGTGTGTATGTGTATCAGTGTGAATAAAAATGAATGGAGAGCCCACAGTATAAACAGTGCTCTACACAAAGTGTGTGTGGAGTGAGAGGGATATAAATGGTGTGGGTGGGTGTGGAAATGTGAGAGTTTGTAGCACAACTAAAAGTGTGTGTGGATACTATGTGGTCCCTATTGGTGTATATGGATGGAAAAATAAGGAGTATTAGTATGTGTGAGAGACAGCTGTGTGTGCATACATATAGCACAGTATGTACAGACATGGCCTTTAGCGCTCATGGGAAGAGAGTTCGCTAGTGTCAGTAATGACTCATAAAATTTCGATCTCTGTTTAGGCCACTGCTAAGTGTCCCGAACAGTTGCATAAATTTGTATTCATGCAACCGTCTCTCTTTCGGGGTTTTAAGATTACCTTTGAGTATGGCAACCCTCAGATCGTTCATCTTATGGCCAGAGTCAGAGAAATGTTCGCCAACAGGACTGTCTCTTGTTCCGCGTGTGATGCTGTGGCGATGCAGGTTCATTCTCTTGTTTAGCCCCTGTCCTGTCTCACCTATGTAGTAGCAGCCCCCTGGGCATTTCATGCACATAATGAGGTACACGACATTGCTGGAGGAACAGGTGAACCCTCCTCTGATTTTGTATTCCCGATTCTTGTGTGGTATTTGTATTGTGTCCGCTGTGTAGAGCATTGCGCAGGTTTTGCATCTTGGGTCCTGGCATGGTTTTGTCCCGCATTCAGTTGTACTGCTGAATACTTTACTCCTCACCATAATATTCTTGAGATTATGGGGTTGTCTGTATGATAATAAGGGTGCTTCAGGGAAGACCTGTTGCAGTCTTGTATCTTCCTGGAGGATGGGTTGTAGTTTCCTGGCGATCTTGCGTAGGTCTCCTAGGTGTGGGTTATATGTGACCACCAAAGGAACCCTGTCGCTTGTCTCCTTCTGTTTGTATTCAAGGAGATCACTTCTTGGTATTCTGGTGGCCATATATATATATATATATATATATACTGTAAATATTCCTGTATATTCATTTGCATGTCTTAGACAGGTCTGCAACCCTGTATTTCACCATTATCTTTAACCTTAATAGTCGTATATATATATATATATATATATACATATATATATATATATATATATACATATATATATATTTATATATATATATATACATACACATATAGTATGTATATATATATATCATACTATATGTATATATATAGTCTGTTTTATACACACATACACGTGTGTGTGTGTGTATATGTGTGTGTGTGTATATATATATATATATTGTGACAAACGGCTTACTCCGGGGCTCCGTCGTTTGTCCGGGACTGTTTAGAACACGGTCTTTTAGGGTAGGTTAAATGATGAGGCGTCACGTACTGTTCCTTTAAACAGGCTATGCCTGGTTTATTCAGTCCCAGGCACTGAGACTGCCACAGTGCATACAACAGAAAACAGATCAAAACAAAAGCTGCTCACCTGAGCGATAACTTAACTTAGATATCCCTGACTCAGGGTTGGAAGTGGCTTTTCCACTTCCAACATCAAAACACGGTACTTTTGCAGTCTTACACAAATGAACAGAAAGATTGAACCTGTTTGGGGAAGAGGCTTCTCCCCTCTGTAGTTCAGCAGCCTTCCAGCCTCCTGGCTCTTGTGGGGAGCCCAGAGCAAACAGGAAATCAGTCTTTCATACCTGATTCCTAATTAGCATGACAGGTGACAGAAATCAGGCAGCAGACAAACTCTGGTCTGGATCTCTCATCCCTCAGTTCCAGCGCTTGCCAAACTGTGGGATGGAGTGTATGTATTATAAGGCTGCACTCCCAGGCCAAACAGGATAGAAACTGTCTAGTATCCTGGGAGCCCTATATACGGAATTTATTACCATCCCCTGGTTTCTGTCACATATCCTCCCCCCCAGCTCAGACCTCGAGGGATGAGCGACCATGGATATTAGGGAGTGCATCCTTGACAACCCGTCAGCATTGCCATGTTTGTGCCCTGACCTGTGTTCCACAGAAAATTTAAAGGGTTGTAGGCTTAGGAACCACCTGGTCACTCTAGCATTCTTTTCCCTGTTTTGACACATCCAGGTAAGGGGTGCATGATCTGTGACCAACCGGAATTTTCTCCCCAACAGGTAGTATTTGAGCGTCTCTACAGCCCACTTTATTGCGAGACACTCTTTCTCTACTATGGAGTAATTTTTCTCCTGGGGATTTAGTTTCCTACTTAAATAAAGGATGGGGTGCTCCTCACCTTGAGACTCCTGGGAGAGTACCGCCCCCAGCCCTACCTCAGATGCGTCGGTTTGGACTACGAACTCTTTGGAGAAGTCAGGTGTGACCAACACTGGTTGGGCACAGAGAGCTTCTTTCAGGCTTCTAAAGGCCTGTTCGGTTTCGGGGGACCACTTTACCATTAGCGGTCCTCTTGCTTTTGTGAGGTCAGTTAGTGGGGTTGCCTTAGTTGCAAAATTGGGAATAAACCTTCTATAGTACCCAATTAACCCCAAAAAGGTCCTTACTTGTTTTTTTGTAACTGGCCTTGGCCAATTTTGTATCGCCTCCACTTTGAGTGTTTGGGGTTTGAGTAAACCTCTGCCAATAGAATATCCCAGATACTTGGCCTCCTCCAGACCAATAGTGCATTTAGCGGGGTTAGCAGTTAGTCCAGCAGACCGGACTGCGTCAAGCACAGCTTGGACCTTTGGAAGGTGGGATTGCCAATCTTCACTATGGATTACCACATCATCCAGGTAGGCGGCAGCATACCGAGCATGTGGTTTTAAAATTTTATCCATCATTCTTTGGAATGTGGCGGGAGCTCCATGTAAGCCAAAAGGCAACACCTTATACTGAAAGAGGCCGTCTGGGGTTGAGAAGGCTGTCTTTTCTTTTGCCCTTTCTGTGAGGGGAACCTGCCAGTACCCTTTTGTTAGGTCTAGGGTTGTGAGATATCGGGCTTTGCCCAGTCTCTCTACAAGTTCATCTACCCTGGGCATAGGATAAGTATCAAATTTTGACACCGCGTTTAGTTTCCGGTAGTCATTACAAAACCTTGTTGTACCATCTGGCTTTGGGACTAAGACTATAGGGCTGTTCCACCCACTTTGGGATTCCTCAATTACACCTAGTTTTAGCATTTTTTTAACCTCTAAACTTATAGCCTTTCTTTTGGCCTCTGGGATTCGGTACGGTTTAAGGTTAACTCGGACCCCCGGTTCAGAGACTAGGTCATGTTCAATTACGCTAGTTCTACCTGGCCGTATAGAGAAGATTTCTTTGTTTCTTTTCACTAAATTCTGAACCTCTCGTTTCTGATGAACAGACAGGGTTTCAGCTATGCTAACCTCTGGGTCAGTTTCTTGATTCTCTGACGGATCTGGGGGTACTAGGGTTAACAAGACTTCTCTATCTTTCCAGGGCTTGAGTAGGTTTATATGGTAAATTTGCTCAGGTTTCCTCCTACCTGGCTGTCTTACCTTATAATTTACTTCTCCCACTCTTTCCAAGACCTCATATGGCCCATGCCATTTAGCAAGGAATTTACTCTCCACGGTGGGAACCAGAACTAGTACCCTATCACCTGGAGAAAAAATTCTGACCCTAGCACCCTTATTATATGTATTCCTCTGTGCTTCTTGAGCTTTCTCCATGTGTTCCCTCACTATGGGTAGGACTGCAGCAATGCGGTCCTGCATCTGGGCAACATGCTCTATTACACTTCTGTAAGGGGTAACCTCGTGTTCCCAAGTCTCTTTGGCTATATCCAGTAAGCCCCTTGGGTGTCGGCCATACAATAGTTCAAACGGGGAGAAGCCTGTGGATGATTGGGGAACTTCCCTAATGGCAAATAACAGGTACGGTAACAAACAATCCCAGTTTTTCCCATCTTTATCAACCGCCCGCCGTAACATGCTCTTTAAGGTTTTATTGAACCTTTCCACTAAACCATCTGTTTGTGGATGATAGACTGAGGTTCTGAGATGCTTGATTTTTAGGAGTTTACATAGCTCTTTCGTTACTTGGGACATAAATGGTGTTCCCTGGTCAGATAGAATCTCTTTAGGAATCCCGACCCGGGAAAACAGAACTACTAACTCTTTTGCTATGTTTTTAGCTGAGGTGCTACGTAGGGGAACTGCCTCCGGATATCGGGTGGCATAATCTAATATTACCAATATATGCTGATGTCCCCTAGCAGACTTTATTAGGGGTCCTACTAGATCCATAGCAATCCGGTCAAATGGTACCTCTATTATGGGAAGGGGTACCAATGGGCTGCGGTACGCCTTGAACGGGGCGGTGATCTGACATTCTGGGCATGAGGAACAATAATTCGTAATTTCTGCCAGAACCCCAGGCCAATAGAAGCTTCGGAGAACCTTTTCTTTTGTCTTTTCCACCCCTAGGTGTCCCCCCAATGGATGACTATGTGCGAGGTGTAATACTACGTTACGGAATGTCCGTGATACCAACAATTGTTTAGTTGTAACTGATTTCCTTTTATCAACCCGATATACTAGGTCGTTCTCTACCTCGAAGTAGGGGTAAGCAAGTGACCTATCTGGTTGGCCAGGAGTACTATTCTGGTCCCGTATATTTCCCCTTGCTACCGCTAATGTGGGGTCCTCCCACTGGGCCTTCTTAAAACTCCCAGGACTGACCTCTAGGTCAGCGAGGGTCTTATCCGGTTCTGGGGTGGTAAGTGTCTGCTCAACATCTTGATTTGGGGTATTCCCTACCAAAGTAGTGATGGGGAAGGGAATTTTACAGCACTCCTCCTTTTCCCCCTTCTTATTTGGGCCCTCGTCAACCTCCATTTCTGAAAAAGGGAAAGGATTTGTTTCTTCTAATACTTCGTTATGGTCCGCTATTGAACTCTGGGCGCTATTCTGAGCGGGGGACCACATTTTTAGAAAATGGGGAAAGTCAGTCCCTATTAACACATCATGTGCCAGTTTGGGTACAATACCCACCTTGAAATCTAAAGAACCAAACTCTGTTTCAAAAAAAACATCAACAGTGGAATATTCATGATTATCCCCATGTATACAACAAATTGCCACTCTTTGTGAACTGTTTCCCTGTTTCTTCTTAATGGGCAAGAGGTATTCGGACACTAGTGTGACCATGCTCCCAGAGTCAAGAAGTGCCCGAACCCTCTTACCATTAACCTTTACAAATGCCCACAGATGGTTATTCAAGGGGTCCTCTGGGCTAGGGCCCATACATTGGGACAACAGCGAATAAGGTTCCACGCTGTTGCATTGCATGGGCTCATCATTTAGTGGGCAGATTTTTGCTGTGTGGCCCCTCTCATGACAATTTACACATTTAGGTACATAGTCTGTGTCCCACTTAGAGCCTTTTCCCAGCTCCCCATGTTGGCTATTGCCCTTAGTGTGCGAACCACTGTTGCTGGTGCTGCGTGAAGGTGGTCGCCGCTCTTCAGCGCCCCTTAACCCCGGTACCCTTTTACCGTCTCTGGAAGAGTCCTGGAACCTCGGGTAGTGGGGTTGCTCCACGACTGTGGGTTGCGGGTGCTCTTCTGCTGCATTGTACCTTTCTACGAGGGCCACAAGCTCATCCGCATTGTGGGGGTCACTCCGACTGACCCAACGGCGTAAGGCAGAGGGAAGTTTCCTCAAGAACTGGTCCATGACCAACCGTTCCACGATGTGGCTGGCTGAGTTGATCTCGGGTTGTAGCCACTTCCGGGCGAGGTGGATGAGGTCATACATCTGGCTTCGGGTGGCTTTATCCATCGTGAAGGACCATGCGTGAAAGCTTTGGGCGCGAACAGCCGTGGTTACGCCGAGGCGGGCGAGGATCTCGCACTTCAATTTTGCATAGACGTTAGCTTCGGCTGGCTCTAGATCAAAGTAAGCCTTCTGGGGTTCGCCGCTTAGGAAGGGTGCGATTAGACCAGCCCACTCAGCTTCTGGCCATCCCTCTCTCTGTGCCGTGCGTTCAAACGTGAGAAGATAGGCTTCCACATCATC
>NW_027456835.1:57500-77500 GCF_040206685.1 Ascaphus truei
GGTTACATGACGGGTTTGGATTATATGGTGTATATGCTGCATGCTTGGCTTCGGGCCATTGCGTGGAGCATATGGTGTGTGTATATACTGCCTTTGGGGGTCATGTGCTGTATTGGTCCAGCGTTACATGCTACATTCAGGACGACGTGGGGTATACGGTGCGTTATGCTGCAGGCAGAGGTATAACGCGTGTAGGGGTTAATCTCACTTCCTGTTCAGCGCAGGCCATGGTAGGGCATGGGTAATCCCTCTTCCTGTTCAGCACTTGGCTCCCTCTATCGTATGGGTAATCCCTCTTCCTGTTCAGCACTTGGCTCCCTCTATCATATGGGTAATCCCTCTTCCTGTTCAGCACTTGGCTCCCGCTATTGTATGGGTAATCCCAGTTCCTGTTTAATATACGGCCCTGCGGTTGTATGGGTAATCCCAGTTCCTGTTTAACACACGGCCCTGCTATTGTATGGGTAACCCCACTTCCTGTTCAGCACATGGCCCTGCTATGGACGGGTAACCCCCCACTCCCTGTTCAGCACAGGGCCGCATGCCTCTGGTTTGGTGTGGGTAATCCCACTTCCTGTTCAGCGCATGGCCAGGGATGGTGCGGGTAATCCCACTCCCTGACTGGGCACGATCAGGAAAATATGCTGGTATAGCAAATATGCATGCGGGAAGGGGGTAAAGGGGCGGTTGCAAATAGCAGGCCTAACGCCCCTTCTTCGGTTAGCAGAAGGTCCCATGTATCGATGATAACATATCAATTCATGTTTCTTTCAGTCAGTTTCGGTACCTCGTGCGAGTAGCAATTCAGTTTTCATCCGGATCGGATCCGCCTCCGTCGACCCTCGATACTTCCCATACTCACAGAAAAACCCAGTAGACGGAACACATAGTTAAATCACGCAAATTGAAATCACACTCCCGCGACACTTAGCGCATCAATCAGAATGTACTTCGTAGACAAAATCATACAACTGCAGGCTGACGCGCGAAGCAAGGAAGAAGGCTGGTTCCAGAGGCAGCTGTTGATGCTCATGCACCGGCAGAGTCACCAGCAGTAGTGACACCAGCGATAAGCGCAGCGCCAGTTCTAGCAACGCTAATCGCATCAGCAGCGGCGATAGCTCCAGCTATAGCGACAGTCGTAGCGCCAGCATTGGGGGCGGCGCCAGCGGTAGCGACACCTGTAGTTCCAGCAGCGGCAGTGGCCGCTGTTCCCGCCCGCAGGCGGTTAACAACACACCTCTAGGGGCTGGTGGGCAGGCCGGGCAAGTGGAATCACCATCCTCCACGCTCCCCCTCCCTCAGGCGGCACCCGCCTCAGAGGAGCTAGCCAAGGATAAGAGGATGCCCGATGCGGCATATAAGGTCTCTTATACATCCAGACCTAGCTCAGTGGGCTTGCACTTGCTGAAAGAGGTGAAGGACAAGATATGGGCCGGGGAGTACGTAGATATATTATCTCTGCTACCAGGCTACAGGGAGGCGTTGGCCGCGTCCTCAAAGACGGGGGAAGCGAAGAAGGTGGATGTGGAAAAGAGGCTTTTCCCACACACCTTTCGCAATTGGTCGAAGGCATTTGTTATCCTGGCTGGAGTAATTGGGGAGAAGGATCCCCAGGCGTGCGCATCGCTCTTTACGTATCACGACATGATCGAGGAAGCACACCACACTTACGGGGGAACGGGTTGGTGGACATATGACCGGTGCTTTAGGCAATCAATGAAGGCCCAAGAGGTGGTGATACCATGGAACGTCAAGGATGTCAACCTGTATCTGCAGTTTGTGTCTGGGGGCGGGGCAGATTCCTTTCGAGGGTGCGGCACCGGAGGTAGGGGGGCATGGCGGAATAACGTACCAGGGACTAGCCAGTCGCTGCACACCAACTCGGGCGTCTGTTGGCCGTTTAACCTGTCCAACTGCACGTACGACAACTGCCGTTTCCAACACATCTGCTCCTTTTGCGGCGGCCGCCACGCCCAGGCAAAGTGTTTTAAGAAGGGCGGTCGCAGGGGGAGGAGCGAAGGGCGGAAGTTTGGACGCGAGGGCAGCGACACCAATAATCGTCGCCAATTTGGCACCGTGGCTAGCAAGGTATCCCAATAGGGAAGCAGCCCAGCTACTCTTAGCTGGGTTTAAGGAGGGGTTTAGGATCCCGTTTGAATATCAAGCGGGATCTGAGTTTAGTCGGAACTTGAAATCGGTCAGGACACACGGTGACGTAGCTAGGGAAAAGGTCTGGAAGGAAGTCCAATTGGGAAGGATGGCTGGCCCCTTCGAGTCCCCTCCCTTGCCTAATCTCAGGATTTCCCCATTGGGAGTGGTCCCCAAAAAAAGAGGCTGGGGAGTATAGGTTGATACAACACCTATCCTACCCCGAGGGGTCGTCGGTAAACGACGGCATTGACAGGGAGTTGAGTTCGGTGTCTTACGCGAACTTCGATCAAGCCGCAGCGCTGGTGGAAAGGATGGTAGAAGGGGCTCTAATGTCAAAAGCTGACATCAAATCGGCCTTCAGACACTTGCCAGTCCACCCCGAGTGCTTTCATTTGCTAGGCTGCATGCTCGAAGGTCAGTACTACATAGACTTATGCTTACCAATGGGAGGGGCGCTTTCTTGTTTTTATTTCGAGACATTTAGCACCTTCCTAGAATGGGTGGCCCGGAAGAGGGTGCAGGCAGCGGGGGTCATGCACTACTTGGACGACTTCCTTTTTGTTGGCCCCAGGGTTTCGGACTTATGCGCTAGGTGGCTGTTCGAATTTTCAGCCCTGGCGCGTGAGTTCGGCGTTCCTTTGGCCGACGAGAAGACGGTGCGGCCAACAACCACTCTTACCTTTTTGGGCATAGAAATCGACTCTGAGGCGATGGAGTACAGGCTCCCTCCGGAGAAGCTGGTCGCCCTAAGCAGGCTTCTCCGCGAATTCATAGCTCTCAAGAAAACATCATTGAGGCACTTCCAGGCGCTGCTAGGCCACTTAGTATTTGCTGCGCGCGTAATGCCGGCTGGGAGGGTTTTCGCCAGGCGCCTCTCCGCAGCAACGGTCGGGGTGAGACGACCCAACCACTTCATCCGCATCACCGCCGAAATCCGAAAGGACTTGACGGTGTGGCTGCGTTTTTTAAAGGATTATAACGGCAGAACCTTGTGGCGAGGTCCCCCATCCAACAACACAGAGTTGCAGTTGTTTACAGACGCCTCAGGGTCAGTCGGTTTTGGGGCCTACTTCGGTGGGGCATGGTGCGCGGAGCGGTGGCCTCCCCACTGGCGGGGGATGCCGCTCATTAAGAACTTGGCGTTCTTGGAACTATTTCCCTTGCTCGTCGCAGTGCGCCTGTGGGGTCACTTATTCGCGAATAAGCAAGTAATTTTTTGGACAGACAACATGGGTGTAGTGGAAGCCGTGAACAATTTCGGCTCACGCTCCCCGCCGGTGCTGTCCCTTCTGCGCTGTTTCGTACTGGCATGCTTGCAATTGAACATAGCGTTCAAGGCTCGACATGTCCCGGGGGTGGTGAATAACATTGCTGATGCCTTATCCCGGTTACAGATGGCGCTGTTTCGGAGACTGGCCCCCGGGGCGGACCTAATCGGCAGTCCATGCCCTGCAGACCTTTGGGTGCTGGCGACGACCCAGTGACCTCGTTGGTACGATCATCGCTGGCTCCGGGTACGTGGCGGGCCTATTCGGCAGCGTGGCGCGATTATCAAAGTCTGGCAGGGGAATTGGGTCTCGACGTATTGGGAGTCGGGACCTTGCTATCATTTGTCCTAAACTTAAGGGCAAGGGGTTTATCGGGAGGATCCATAGGGAAAAAAGTGACAGGAGTCTCCTTCTTTTTGCAGCTAGAGGGCAAGGGGGACCCAACGAAGGCATTTATCATCAAAAGGGTCCTAGCGTGGTTAACGAAGGGGACGGCGGCAAATGACAGCAGAAGGCCAGTGACACCAGCGATATTAGAGGGTTTAATGCAGGCCGCAGACAGAGTGTGCCTATCGGGGTTCGAGGCGAAACTTTTCCGGCTGACGTTTGCATTGGCTTTCTTCGCAGCACTGCGAGCCGGGGAACTGGTGTGCGCGTCGCGCAAAGGCGAGGGAGGGATGCAGTTTGAGGACATAGTCTTAGGGGAAGGGTGGGTCAAACTACACGTGAAAAGGTCAAAAACAGACCAGCGGGGGAGGGGAGCGTGGATATCTTTGCTAGGCTACCAGGGACCAAATTTTGCCCAGTGAGCACGCTCAGGGAATACTTGGCATGCAGGCCAGACGGTCAGGGCCCCCTGCTCCTTCACGCGGACGGGGTACCGTTATCTAGATTCCAGTACCTGCGGGTTTTCCGCATGTGCCTAAGACACCAGGGCCTCGACGAGGCACAATACGGGACACATTCGTTCCGGATTGGGGCGGCAACGGAAGCATCACGCGCGGGGCTGTCAGTAGCTGCGATACAAAAGATAGGGCGATGGAAGTCTAACAGATACCGGTCCTATTTCACCCCACTCTGCCACATAACCAGGATGTTGACGCCCACCTGATGACATCAGAGCTACCATATGGCGCCCCCTAGTGACGTCAGACGTCTAGGTCTAAATCCCTGGCAATACAGCATAGAGCTGCCTTGGAGGACTGCAGCCACAGCCACACCTCTCCCCAGACTGAACACTCCCCCATGTGTGGCTGTGGCTGCAGTCCTCCAAGACAGCTCTATGCTGTATTGCCAGGGATTTAGACCTAGACGTCTGACGTCACTAGGGGGCGCCATATGGTAGCTCTGGCGTCATCAGGTGGGCGTCAGCATCCTGGTTATGTGGCAGAATGGGGAGGGGTGAGTATCAGGGGGGGTGGTATATATTGTGACTGTTTTCTTGTGTTTGGTAGCCTTCACCTTGAGAAAGGCAGTATTTGACTGCCGAAACGTTGGACTTTATGGCATATTAAACCTCCTTTGAGTAAGACCGTGTGCCTGCTTCTTCTTCTTTGTCCGGCTACAGGAAGGGTCAGGAGACAGGGAGGAAAGAGGCAGGAGAACCCCATCTGGCTCCGGCCTTGCCTGTCCCTACGAATACAAACATACAACCCCTCACTGAATAACATAGCCCTAATCCCATGTAATAATCCTGGGTGTAAACAAAATAATGGTTTTATGAATATTGTAATGGTTTATTAGGGACCTAGGAGGTGGCCAGTGGGGCTGTTATGTGTATTTGTGTTTATTGTGGGTAGCGGGGGTGGGTGAACGGGCTATTGGCCCCAAGGATGGGTGTTTAGGCCTACTGGGTGGGGGGGTAGTGGGAGGGGTTAACCCCTTCATTACCTTAGCGGTATTAACCGCTAAGTTAAAGAAGAGGTTAAGTCATCCCCCAACCCCCTGGCAAGGCCTAAACACCCACCCAGGGCCAAATGCCACCTTCTCCCACCCCCGCTACCCACAATAAGCCTGGCACGGGTGTATAACCCCTTCATTGCCTTGGCGGTAATGAAGTTGCCTGTAAATGCATTTTTTATGCATCGGATTCATGCCGGGGGTTTCTGGTGCTGATATTAATGGATATCCGCTCCGGGACACATGCATGTTTTTTTCATCGCAGCTTCACCCCACCTTCTTGCCAACTTTTGTGGCGGGACAATTTGGAGAAGAAACAGCAATTTTAAAGTGGCAATCAGCCGCAATAAGCTGATCAGAGCTTATAGAATTGAGCGTGTTTGAAAAACTGGCGATCAGTGCCGAAAAGTGGCTTATCACCGCGCGTCTGCAGATTTTATTTATTTATTTATTTTCCGGCAAAAAAAAAAAACGGTTATTTTTGCTCTAATCGCCAGCTTCTCTGGGCTTACTGAATCGCTGTAGGCGATTACTGCATGAGGGCCTTAGGGAGGATTTGTTCCTGTAAAGTACACCTAGTTTGGCATAGGATTTGGATGTCAGGGTATCAATGTGCAACCCAAATGTTAAATGGGAGTTGAACTATATGCCCAGTTATTTCAAACAAGTAACAGGGGCTAGGATGGTATTAGAGCTGGTTTTTATCTGAAGCTCTGTCATTGGCAGCTTTAGCAATTTAGCTCTGGTCCCAAATACCATTGTTACAGTCTTGTCAGTGTTTAAAATCAGTTTGTTTTGGGAAATCCAGTTTCACGTCTCAAAAAATCAGATTGAAGTACGTGTTCAAGGTCAGAGAGGCGAGGGCTGCGTGCATATAGGATAAGATCTAAGGCCTCTCACAATAACCCGTTAGGAATATTAATTCCTCATCTATCCGACATAAGTATAAAATATACTCTAACCAAGACCCCTAATACAGAGTTACCCACCTTATACGGGAGCAGCTGCCAGACGAGTACAGTAAATGTATCTTATTTCTTTTGCCACTGGAGGGCAGCGTGGAGTTACAAGGAGTGGCGCCCGTAAGGACGACGTGCCAGTTAGGCGGAAGAAGACGCGCACACACTTTTATGTGAAACGGATATATTTGGGGAGGGATTTAGGAGTCTGAGTGAGAAAATTGATATTTTGTCACAATGGAAAAATGGAAAAATTAACCATTTAAATATGCACAGATTTTATCCCACTTTTGGAAATTAGGGATGTTGCCTAAAAGTTTGAGAATGCACAAAGTGCCACCCCTGGGCTTTAATGAAGCAGCATTTGTGGGATAAAGGGAACAGCATTCTGTATAAAGGTATTTTGGGCTCGATATAAATAATTGAAGCCAAAAACTAATATTAAGGGGCCTATGCAGAGAGCAGCGCGAACGGAAATTTCGGCGTTTTTTAGCGTTATATGGCTATAATAAGGTTGGAAATGGCGAGTTGAGTAAAAAGCGCCATTTTTTTTTTTTTTAGTAGAACTCGCCGCACGGCTGGCGAGAACCAAAATCTCGCCAGTTTTGAAAAGGGCCGTATGCAGAAAGGCACGATCGCCATCTAGCGGCTGTTCGCGCCATTAAAATGGAGAGAAATTCTACAATTAGCTCCGCCAACAAAAGTTGGCAGGAAACTGGAGCTCACCGGCGAGAGTGAAAAAAAAAAAAAAAAAACGCGCTTTTTTTCAAACATGTTTCACCAGCGCGCATCTCGCCGGTTGAAACTCTCCATAATCAAGCATGATTTTAAATGCAGTTTTCTGACCTTTCTGCATATGGAGATAAAATCACGCCATTACAGGTACAATTTATTACCAATTCCAATTATTTCCAGCGCTGCTCTCTGCATACACTGGCGACACACTTTATTCAAGCTTGGCTAGTCCCACGAATTCGGATATACCCGGGTGTATTGAGGTTTGTGACTGTTTTCTGCCCGAGTACATTGAGTTATTTTCCAAGCAGGGATTGAAGCATTTTATTCCCGCTGGCTGCAATACTGCACAGTATATATATATAAACTGCATTACAATTCATGAATTTATGCCATCTGGTAGACACGCGAAGCATTGCAGCCTATTAAATCCTAATCATTATCATTTAACAGATCAGCCGCCCATCAGCCAGGCATGAACCCAGGCTGGGAAGGCAAATGCAACGGGGCTTGTCAGAGGTTAGGAGTGGCGCATTCCAGGTATCTGCCAGGTACATACCGGGTATTTGCTCGAATAAAGTGTGTCGGTGCAGTAGGCCCCTAAGTAAATTGAGAATGGAAAAATATTCAGCACAAACGTACAGAATGTGATGTTCTGAGAGATCTTACAGATGTTATCAAATCCCACAATGAATGTATAGAAAATGTCTGTATAGAACGAGTCAAACAAGAATACGCCAATAAAACGTTTAATTGGGAGATACAGGGGCCACAATTCAGGTCAGTTAGCTGGAAGAAGGGAAGCCGGTCAGCCGGTAGAGCCGGTCAGCCGGTAGAGCAGGTCAGCCGGTCAGCCAGAAGAGCAGGTCAGCCGGTCAGCCAGTAGAGCAGATCAGCCGGTAGAGCAGGTCAGCCGGTCAGCTCTGAGATCAGCATTACTTATATCTCCTAACCTTTGCCCCCTGCATGTAATGCGCAGAACAGCCTGCACTGCATATACTGTACATGAGATACTTAACCCTTTCTTTTCGCTCGACTCTAATCTGAATGATTTGCTAATTGGTTTGTAATTAGAGAGATATTTGTAGCAGAATCCCATGTATGTTCTTTTTACCTTTTTAGATACCGTTTTGTGTTATAAAAGATATGAGATCAGAGGGGCTCCCTGTTTGCACTCGTGTTTTGGCAGAAGTATATATGTGACCCTATAAATCTCCCTCACACCCGGCTTGGCAGTGTGACACTAGTGCAGCGACCTGGGGAAGAATCACTGAGCTGTTAGCAATAGATACAACGGATAGAAAAGACACTACACATAGGTTGGATTAAAGAGAGTATTTTATTTAAATAATTAATCTCTTTGCTGGTAGGGGCCTGCAGCACATTGCAGAGCGATATAGTAACACGCAGAGCAATGCACTGCAGGCCCCTCCGGCAACAAAGGAGTGAAGACCAATGCAGGGTGTATAAAGATCTCACTGATAATTCATGCACAAAGGGCAGTTTGTTGCTGTGATCCAGAGGAAGGCGAAACATAACCCCTGCTGTGCAATGGGGGAAAAAAATTCCTTCCTGACCCCATTAAATGGCGATCGGATGGTCCCTGGATCACTGCGCAGTGAGATCAGATGGAACAGCACAGATCAGCGTTGTTATACACAGGGGCACACTCAGTATATAGAGATGCGGGTGATGGGGCCCTTGTGCCCCTGTGTATAACTCACCTGCTCCCCCATCCCCCTGCATATCTATCCCATTCACCCCTTTTCCTCCCGCATACCTCGCAGGGCCGGCCGGCCATTAGGCGGTCGCCTAGCGCGCAGAGGTCCTAGGGGCGCATTAATAATCATTATTATTTTTTCCTCTTATTATTTCTAATTTATTTATCTTTTTTTAAAAATTATTATTCTTTTTTTTATCCAGTATTTTGGCGCCCTTTTATTTTTATTTTGCGTCGCGCTGGGGTGCGGTCGCACCCCCTGCAGCCCCGATAGCTACGCCACTGTTTATTTTATTATTTTATTTATCTTATTATTTTTTATACAACTGGGGCACAAATTTTAAGTTTTGCCTCGGGCGCATGAAACCCGTGCTCCGGTCCTGCTCCTTGTTCTCTCTCACCCTCTCACGCCCAATATCCCAATCTCCCTCTAGTACCTGCCCCTCCCGCAGCCTTCCTGATCTTATCTGCCTGTCCTGCGGTCAAACCAACTTCTCAGGGCCCCTAGAATACCCCTGGATCTACGCCCTGGCTCCTCTGCTACCTGCTCCCGGGGTCTGCTGCTCCGCCTAAAAAAGGTGAAGCAGCAGATCTGTCCGCACCTCTCGTATTCTGCTACCTGCTCCCGGGGTCTTCTCCTCCGCCTAAAAAAGGTGAAGCAGCAGATCCGTCCACACCTCTCATATTCTCCTAGGCCATCGTCCACCACGTCGCCAGACTTGACATCCGCTTCGTCGTCTGCCTCATCGGCCGCCTTGTAGCCCACCTCTTCGCACCACTTGACGCCCGTTTTATCGTATGCCTCGTCGTCCGCCTCGTAGCCCGCCTCGTCGTCTGGTGGCACAAAGGGCACCACCTTCGTGCGTGTCCTGATCTGCAGAAGACATGAAGTGTTTGTAACCAGGGACAGTGATACTCTGTATCGCAAGAGCTCCTGTGCCACTTATACCCCCTCCCCAATACCACGTTATACCGCCCTCCACAGGGCAAATACCCGTTATACCCACCTCCCCAGGCTCAGTACCCAGTTATACAACCCTCCCAAGGCCCAGTACCCAGTTATACAACCCTCCCACAGCCCAGTACCCTGCTATACGCCCCTCCCCAGGCCCAGTACTCGTTATACCCACCTCACCAGGCCCAGAACCCGTTATACCCACCTCACCAGGCCCAGTACCCATTATATACCCCTCCCCAGAAGGTCATGTTTCTATTTATCAAAAATACATTGAGTTACCTCTGGTTTTCAAGCATGTCCTGGGGGAGTTATCACAGAGACACAGAAACGTCGCTGAGTTTGGTGAGTAACTCCCTTAAACTCTCAGCAGTTGAATTCCCCATTAGGCGCTTAATGCGTTAAAAACAAGCGTTGCTATTTCTTTGCATGAAGTTGCAGGTAATTGGAAGAGTTACACAGTGACGGCTATTTCATCACTCACCTTCTTCCATCGAATCGGTCTTAGCGGTAGTGATCTCAGTATTATTTCCTCCTTCACATCGGATATCCATATCCATTCTTCGCCTCTGATCTGTATGCAAGACAATGCTTTAAGACAGGGTTGCGCAACCTTTTTCCCCTGCTCCCCCCTCCACCCTCCCCACCTTGTCTCCGACGTTCTGATATAACGACGTCATGTGATATCACGTTGCTATGGCAATGCCACATCATGTGACGCCACGTTGCTGTCTCCAGAAGCCGCCGGAGACAAGGAAAGGGAACTTACAGAGGCCTTGCGTGCGATTTCCGGCATTTAATTTAAATGCTGTGGGGAAGAGCGAGGGGCCACTGTAAGCGCCGAGCCCCTCCTCCCTCCTCCCCAAGAAAATGTCGCACCCCTCGATTTGCGCACCCCTGCTTTAAGAGATATTCTGGGATCCTCCATCGGACCCTTCCTCATATTGACTGACCTTGCAGTGCTCTGCACTGACTTGCACTGACCTGCTATGATGCCTCTCAAAATACCATGCTAACTCATTCTGAACATACATGTGTCCTTTCTACATGTTACTCAGCTTGTATGGGCCACAGACAGCTTTCCCGGGGTCCAGGACTAGTTGCCACCGGGGACACTCACCCATGGGTCGGCGACCTTGCGAGAACCCACCCCCCCAACCTGTTTTCTCTTGCATTGCCATAGACAACAACATTTCAGCCTGCTGGCCTTTCTCAGGTAAAGTGGCTAAACCCACTAAAGCCAGCAAAGAAAGGCCAGCAGCCGAAACATTGTAGTCTGTGGCACAATAAATTATCTTTTTTTATTCAAATCCGTGTGCCCTTTTCCATCAATCATATTGTATACATTGGACGAAATGCCGGTCTTCCCTGAGACTAAGGGGCACCGGTAAAAGTATGACTAATTGTTTTTTTTAGTGTGCAGCAAATCCCCATCATTTTTGCGTTCTCTTGCTCTGCCCCAATCTGACACACCACCTTGCTCTCTCACCCCCCTCTTACACTCCCGCGTCACCCTTTCCTTCCCCAAAGGTTGTCCTTTAATCAGATCTTACCCAAATTGTCTCCATCTCCCTTGGAAATGTTCTGTCTTTAAACTGTGCGGCTCCTCTTGATCCGGAGTTTCTTAGCTGACCCCTTTAGGTTTCGGCTCCGAGGGTCTAAAAAATAAGCGACTCCGAAAAGATGTGAAATATGCGCACGGGTGCTAATGGGGCACTGAGGGGGAGACTTAAATACTAGTAAATATAATCTACTGTGCTAACAAATATAATCTATTAACTAACAAATATAATTTATTAAACTAACAAATATATCTTATTAAACTAAGAAATATAATTTATTAAACTAAGAAATATAACTTATTAAACTAAAAAATATAACTTATTAAACTTACAAATATAATCTATTTAACTAAATAAATATCTATTAAACTAAATAAATATCTATTCAAATAAATAAATATAATCTACTTCAAAACAATACAATAAAAAGCTGGAGAAATGATACGTTAACCAAGCCACAGATGTGATGCCAATGAGCGTTGAACTCCTTGCAGATCCACCGTCAGCTGGTTGTGGCAGAAAATGGTGACATGCAGTAGAACAGAGTGGTTGAGCTGTAACCACGGCAGTCAGGTCAGAAATCAACACAATATTTTTTGAAATTTAGAATGAGAATGTTCAGTATGTCACATTCTGGGCTCAGACTCTGAGCCCTGTCACATGTTAGCAGCTTGTGATAATAGAAGATATCCATATACTGGGATGTGATAAGAGACATTATAGTCATTTTATACTGGGTCCCATAACCTGCTTTATATGAAGTATCATTTTACACTAGTAGAGATGTTACATTTTGAAAAAATAGCGCTTCTGGCGACAATGTTCATTTTCTCTACAAATGATAAATGAAAAAGTTGGATAAAACGTTATATGTGTGTGCGCGCGCGCGCAATATATATATATATATATATATATATATATATATATATGAGTAAAAAGAGAAAAAAGTAACCCGTATGGGAGCACTCAGGTATGCAGATTAACATATAGTATTTTATTTATTTGACACAGTGCAAAAAAGGATAAGTAAACAGTACATGATTAAAAACACTTAAAAAAGGCTAGGACCCCTGTCACGGGTACTACCCATAGACACAAGTGGGCAAAACTAGGGAATGACTCAAATTGTCAACCCTTAACATGAAAATGGATAGTGACTCAAGAAACACTTGGATAGGTCAGAATAAATCACAACAGGTTAATGGGTTCACAGGCACCTATACAAAGCTAAAGATAATACGTACTACACACCAATGAAGTGACTAGTCAAAATATAAATGACAATCTTAAACCATCATGAATCTGCTTGAGCATACAATTATGTAACCAATACCAACAGCACAAATAAATCACTTGAAGGAAAAAGGTGGCATGATGGGATGAAGTCACTAGATGTGTAGAGCAATGAAGTGTGTGAATAGCATGTATGGAAAATTGCCTGATGAACACCTATTAGATAACCTTGTGTGTGTTGTCAGTATCCATAATGAAAAAATAGAGTGTCACAGTCCAGAGATTAGTTGCACCAGTGCTGGGTAGCATAGTTACGTGAACATCTGTCAGGGGTCCTGCCTAGCACCCCCACTCCGACGCACCCCCACTCCAAGTCTAAGTCTCTGGACGAAACGCGTCGGAGTGGGGGTGCTAGGCAGGACCCCTGACAGATGTTCACGTAACTATGCTACCCAGCACTGGTGCAACTAATCTCTGGACTGTGACACTCTATTTTTTCATTATGGATACTGACAACACACACAAGGTTATCTAATAGGTGTTCATCAGGCAATTTTCCATACATGCTATTCACACACTTCATTGCTCTACACATCTAGTGACTTCATCCCATCATGCCACCTTTTTCCTTCAAGTGATTAATTTGTGCTGTTGGTATTGGTTACACAATTGTATGCTCAAGCAGATTCATGATGGTTTAAGATTGTCATTTATATTTTGACTAGTCACTTCATTGGTGTGTAGTACGTATTATCTTTAGCTTTGTATAGGTGCCTGTGAACCCATTAACCTGTTGTGATTTATTCTGACCGATCCAAGTGTTTCTTGAGTCACTATCCATTTTCATGTTAAGGGTTGACAATTTGAGTCATTCCCTAGTTTTGCCCACTTGTGTCTATGGGTAGTACCCGTGACAGGGGTCCTAGCCTTTTTTAAGTGTTTTTAATCATGTACTGTTTACTTATCCTTTTTTGCACTGTGTCAAATAAATAAAATACTATATGTTAATCTGCATACCTGAGTGCTCCCATACGGGTTACTTTTTTCTCTTTTCACTCATACTATTTACAACCCGTGAGCACCGCCAATTCTTACTGATGTAAAGTTATTTATTGGCTTATGGTGGCATTAATATTGCAAAAGTTGATGCGAGGTTTTTTTCCCCACCTTCCCCCCGTTATTTGAACACATATATATATATATATATATATATATATATACATGTAGAGGTATCAGTACTGTGTTAGCCGAGCTTCAATAATCAAAAAATAAATAGATGATACCGTTCTGTGGCTAACGAAATGCTTTTATTTGTGCGAGCTTTCGAGATACACTGATCTCTTCTTCCGGCGATGTTACAATGAATGAAGCAAGGATAACTTAAAAACAGTGTCTCTTGGAATGTTATCTGTGCTTCTCCTTCCCCCGGTGTGGATGTGTTTTATGGCTAGAGGTGTCAAAGGGTAACTGAAAGCAAGTGAAGAAAGAGTGTGTATGTGTATCAGTGTGAATAAAAATGAATGGAGAGCCCACAGTATAAACAGTGCTCTACACAAAGTGTGTGTGGAGTGAGAGGGATATAAATGGTGTGGGTGGGTGTGGAAATGTGAGAGTTTGTAGCACAACTAAAAGTGTGTGTGGATACTATGTGGTCCCTATTGGTGTATATGGATGGAAAAATAAGGAGTATTAGTATGTGTGAGAGACAGCTGTGTGTGCATACATATAGCACAGTATGTACAGACATGGCCTTTAGCGCTCATGGGAAGAGAGTTCGCTAGTGTCAGTAATGACTCATAAAATTTCGATCTCTGTTTAGGCCACTGCTAAGTGTCCCGAACAGTTGCATAAATTTGTATTCATGCAACCGTCTCTCTTTCGGGGTTTTAAGATTACCTTTGAGTATGGCAACCCTCAGATCGTTCATCTTATGGCCAGAGTCAGAGAAATGTTCGCCAACAGGACTGTCTCTTGTTCCGCGTGTGATGCTGTGGCGATGCAGGTTCATTCTCTTGTTTAGCCCCTGTCCTGTCTCACCTATGTAGTAGCAGCCCCCTGGGCATTTCATGCACATGATGAGGTACACGACATTGCTGGAGGAACAGGTGAACCCTCCTCTGATTTTGTATTCCCGATTCTTGTGTGGTATTTGTATTGTGTCCGCTGTGTAGAGCATTGCGCAGGTTTTGCATCTTGGGTCCTGGCATGGTTTTGTCCCGCATTCAGTTGTACTGCTGAATACTTTACTCCTCACCATAATATTCTTGAGATTATGGGGTTGTCTGTATGATAATAAGGGTGCTTCAGGGAAGACCTGTTGCAGTCTTGTATCTTCCTGGAGGATGGGTTGTAGTTTCCTGGCGATCTTGCGTAGGTCTCCTAGGTGTGGGTTATATGTGACCACCAAAGGAACCCTGTCGCTTGTCTCCTTCTGTTTGTATTCAAGGAGATCACTTCTTGGTATTCTGGTGGCCATATATATATATATATATATACTGTAAATATTCCTGTATATTCATTTGCATGTCTTAGACAGGTCTGCAACCCTGTATTTCACCATTATCTTTAACCTTAATAGTCGTATATATATATATATATATATATATATATATATATATATATATATATATATATATATATATATATATATATATATATATATATATATACATATATATATATATATACATATATATATATATGTATATATATATATATATACATACACATATAGTATGTATATATATATATCATACTATATGTATATATATAGTCTGTTTTATACACACATACACGTGTGTGTGTGTGTATATGTGTGTGTGTGTATATATATTGTGACAAACGGCTTACTCCGGGGCTCCGTCGTTTGTCCGGGACTGTTTAGAACACGGTCTTTTAGGGTAGGTTAAATGATGAGGCGTCACGTACTGTTCCTTTAAACAGGCTATGCCTGGTTTATTCAGTCCCAGGCACTGAGACTGCCACAGTGCATACAACAGAAAACAGATCAAAACAAAAGCTGCTCACCTGAGCGATAACTTAACTTAGATATCCCTGACTCAGGGTTGGAAGTGGCTTTTCCACTTCCAACATCAAAACACGGTACTTTTGCAGTCTTACACAAATGAACAGAAAGATTGAACCTGTTTGGGGAAGAGGCTTCTCCCCTCTGTAGTTCAGCAGCCTTCCAGCCTCCTGGCTCTTGTGGGGAGCCCAGAGCAAACAGGAAATCAGTCTTTCATACCTGATTCCTAATTAGCATGACAGGTGACAGAAATCAGGCAGCAGACAAACTCTGGTCTGGATCTCTCATCCCTCAGTTCCAGCGCTTGCCAAACTGTGGGATGGAGTGTATGTATTATAAGGCTGCACTCCCAGGCCAAACAGGATAGAAACTGTCTAGTATCCTGGGAGCCCTATATACGGAATTTATTACCATCCCCTGGTTTCTGTCACATATCCTCCCCCCCAGCTCAGACCTCGAGGGATGAGCGACCATGGATATTAGGGAGTGCATCCTTGACAACCCGTCAGCATTGCCATGTTTGTGCCCTGACCTGTGTTCCACAGAAAATTTAAAGGGTTGTAGGCTTAGGAACCACCTGGTCACTCTAGCATTCTTTTCCCTGTTTTGACACATCCAGGTAAGGGGTGCATGATCTGTGACCAACCGGAATTTTCTCCCCAACAGGTAGTATTTGAGCGTCTCTACAGCCCACTTTATTGCGAGACACTCTTTCTCTACTATGGAGTAATTTTTCTCCTGGGGATTTAGTTTCCTACTTAAATAAAGGATGGGGTGCTCCTCACCTTGAGACTCCTGGGAGAGTACCGCCCCCAGCCCTACCTCAGATGCGTCGGTTTGGACTACGAACTCTTTGGAGAAGTCAGGTGTGACCAACACTGGTTGGGCACAGAGAGCTTCTTTCAGGCTTCTAAAGGCCTGTTCGGTTTCGGGGGACCACTTTACCATTAGCGGTCCTCTTGCTTTTGTGAGGTCAGTTAGTGGGGTTGCCTTAGTTGCAAAATTGGGAATAAACCTTCTATAGTACCCAATTAACCCCAAAAAGGTCCTTACTTGTTTTTTTGTAACTGGCCTTGGCCAATTTTGTATCGCCTCCACTTTGAGTGTTTGGGGTTTGAGTAAACCTCTGCCAATAGAATATCCCAGATACTTGGCCTCCTCCAGACCAATAGTGCATTTAGCGGGGTTAGCAGTTAGTCCAGCAGACCGGACTGCGTCAAGCACAGCTTGGACCTTTGGAAGGTGGGATTGCCAATCTTCACTATGGATTACCACATCATCCAGGTAGGCGGCAGCATACCGAGCATGTGGTTTTAAAATTTTATCCATCATTCTTTGGAATGTGGCGGGAGCTCCATGTAAGCCAAAAGGCAACACCTTATACTGAAAGAGGCCGTCTGGGGTTGAGAAGGCTGTCTTTTCTTTTGCCCTTTCTGTGAGGGGAACCTGCCAGTACCCTTTTGTTAGGTCTAGGGTTGTGAGATATCGGGCTTTGCCCAGTCTCTCTACAAGTTCATCTACCCTGGGCATAGGATAAGTATCAAATTTTGACACCGCGTTTAGTTTCCGGTAGTCATTACAAAACCTTGTTGTACCATCTGGCTTTGGGACTAAGACTATAGGGCTGTTCCACCCACTTTGGGATTCCTCAATTACACCTAGTTTTAGCATTTTTTTAACCTCTAAACTTATAGCCTTTCTTTTGGCCTCTGGGATTCGGTACGGTTTAAGGTTAACTCGGACCCCCGGTTCAGAGACTAGGTCATGTTCAATTACGCTAGTTCTACCTGGCCGTATAGAGAAGATTTCTTTGTTTCTTTTCACTAAATTCTGAACCTCTCGTTTCTGATGAACAGACAGGGTTTCAGCTATGCTAACCTCTGGGTCAGTTTCTTGATTCTCTGACGGATCTGGGGGTACTAGGGTTAACAAGACTTCTCTATCTTTCCAGGGCTTGAGTAGGTTTATATGGTAAATTTGCTCAGGTTTCCTCCTACCTGGCTGTCTTACCTTATAATTTACTTCTCCCACTCTTTCCAAGACCTCATATGGCCCATGCCATTTAGCAAGGAATTTACTCTCCACGGTGGGAACCAGAACTAGTACCCTATCACCTGGAGAAAAAATTCTGACCCTAGCACCCTTATTATATGTATTCCTCTGTGCTTCTTGAGCTTTCTCCATGTGTTCCCTCACTATGGGTAGGACTGCAGCAATGCGGTCCTGCATCTAGGCAACATGCTCTATTACACTTCTGTAAGGGGTAACCTCGTGTTCCCAAGTCTCTTTGGCTATATCCAGTAAGCCCCTTGGGTGTCGGCCATACAATAGTTCAAACGGGGAGAAGCCTGTGGATGATTGGGGAACTTCCCTAATGGCAAATAACAGGTACGGTAACAAACAATCCCAGTTTTTCCCATCTTTATCAACCGCCCGCCGTAACATGCTCTTTAAGGTTTTATTGAACCTTTCCACTAAACCATCTGTTTGTGGATGATAGACTGAGGTTCTGAGATGCTTGATTTTTAGGAGTTTACATAGCTCTTTCGTTACTTGGGACATAAATGGTGTTCCCTGGTCAGATAGAATCTCTTTAGGAATCCCGACCCGGGAAAACAGAACTACTAACTCTTTTGCTATGTTTTTAGCTGAGGTGCTACGTAGGGGAACTGCCTCCGGATATCGGGTGGCATAATCTAATATTACCAATATATGCTGATGTCCCCTAGCAGACTTTATTAGGGGTCCTACTAGATCCATAGCAATCCGGTCAAATGGTACCTCTATTATGGGAAGGGGTACCAATGGGCTGCGGTACGCCTTGAACGGGGCGGTGATCTGACATTCTGGGCATGAGGAACAATAATTCGTAATTTCTGCCAGAACCCCAGGCCAATAGAAGCTTCGGAGAACCTTTTCTTTTGTCTTTTCCACCCCTAGGTGTCCCCCCAATGGATGACTATGTGCGAGGTGTAATACTACGTTACGGAATGTCCGTGATACCAACAATTGTTTAGTTGTAACTGATTTCCTTTTATCAACCCGATATACTAGGTCGTTCTCTACCTCGAAGTAGGGGTAAGCAAGTGACCTATCTGGTTGGCCAGGAGTACTATTCTGGTCCCGTATATTTCCCCTTGCTACCGCTAATGTGGGGTCCTCCCACTGGGCCTTCTTAAAACTCCCAGGACTGACCTCTAGGTCAGCGAGGGTCTTATCCGGTTCTGGGGTGGTAAGTGTCTGCTCAACATCTTGATTTGGGGTATTCCCTACCAAAGTAGTGATGGGGAAGGGAATTTTACAGCACTCCTCCTTTTCCCCCTTCTTATTTGGGCCCTCGTCAACCTCCATTTCTGAAAAAGGGAAAGGATTTGTTTCTTCTAATACTTCGTTATGGTCCGCTATTGAACTCTGGGCGCTATTCTGAGCGGGGGACCACATTTTTAGAAAATGGGGAAAGTCAGTCCCTATTAACACATCATGTGCCAGTTTGGGTACAATACCCACCTTGAAATCTAAAGAACCAAACTCTGTTTCAAAAAAAACATCAACAGTGGAATATTCATGATTATCCCCATGTATACAACAAATTGCCACTCTTTGTGAACTGTTTCCCTGTTTCTTCTTAATGGGCAAGAGGTATTCGGACACTAGTGTGACCATGCTCCCAGAGTCAAGAAGTGCCCGAACCCTCTTACCATTAACCTTTACAAATGCCCACAGATGGTTATTCAAGGGGTCCTCTGGGCTAGGGCCCATACATTGGGACAACAGCGAATAAGGTTCCACGCTGTTGCATTGCATGGGCTCATCATTTAGTGGGCAGATTTTTGCTGTGTGGCCCCTCTCATGACAATTTACACATTTAGGTACATAGTCTGTGTCCCACTTAGAGCCTTTTCCCGGCTCCCCATGTTGGCTATTGCCCTTAGTGTGCGAACCACTGTTGCTGGTGCTGCGTGAAGGTGGTCGCCGCTCTTCAGCGCCCCTTAACCCCGGTACCCTTTTACCGTCTCTGGAAGAGTCCTGGAACCTCGGGTAGTGGGGTTGCTCCACGACTGTGGGTTGCGGGTGCTCTTCTGCTGCATTGTACCTTTCTACGAGGGCCACAAGCTCATCCGCATTGTGGGGGTCACTCCGACTGACCCAACGGCGTAAGGCAGAGGGAAGTTTCCTCAAGAACTGGTCCATGACCAACCGTTCCACGATGTGGCTGGCTGAGTTGATCTCGGGTTGTAGCCACTTCCGGGCGAGGTGGATGAGGTCATACATCTGGCTTCGGGTGGCTTTATCCATCGTGAAGGACCATGCGTGAAACCTTTGGGCGCGAACAGCCGTGGTTACGCCGAGGCGGGCGAGGATCTCGAACTTCAATTTTGCATAGACGTTAGCTTCGGCTGGCTCTAGATCAAAGTAAGCCTTCTGGGGTTCGCCGCTTAGGAAGGGTGCGATTAGACCAGCCCACTCAGCTTCTGGCCATCCCTCTCTCT
>NW_027456835.1:82500-185000 GCF_040206685.1 Ascaphus truei
TTGGATTATATGGTATACACTGCAATCATGGTTACGTGCTGGGTTCTGAATATAATGTTTATAGACCACATGCGCGGTTACATGACGGGTTTGGATTATATGGTGTATATGCTGCATGCTTGGCTTCGGGCCATTGCGTGGAGCATATGGTGTGTGTATATACTGCCTTTGGGGGTCATGTGCTGTATTGGTCCAGCGTTACATGCTACATTCAGGACGACGTGGGGTATACGGTGAGTTATGCTGCAGGCAGAGGTATAACGCGTGTAGGGGTTAATCTCACTTCCTGTTCAGCGCAGGCCATGGTAGGGCATGGGTAATCCCTCTTCCTGTTCAGCACTTGGCTCCCTCTATCATATGGGTGATCCCTCTTCCTGTTCAGCACTTGGCTCCCGCTATTGTATGGGTAATCCCAGTTCCTGTTTAATATACGGCCCTGCGGTTGTATGGGTAATCCCAGTTCCTGTTTAACACACGGCCCTGCTATTGTATGGGTAACCCCACTTCCTGTTCAGCACATGGCCCTGCTATGGACGGGTAACCCCCCACTCCCTGTTCAGCACAGGGCCGCATGCCTCTGGTTTGGTGTGGGTAATCCCACTTCCTGTTCAGCGCATGGCCAGGGATGGTGCGGGTAATCCCACTCCCTGACTGGGCACGATCAGGAAAATATGCTGGTATAGCAAATATGCATGCGGGAAGGGGGTAAAGGGGCGGTTGCAAATAGCAGGCCTAACGCCCCTTCTTCGGTTAGCAGAAGGTCCCATGTATCGATGATAACATATCAATTCATGTTTCTTTCAGTCAGTTTCGGTACCTCGTGCGAGTAGCAATTCAGTTTTCATCCGGATCGGATCCGCCTCCGTCGACCCTCGATACTTCCCATACTCACAGAAAACCCAGTAGACGGAACACATAGTTAAATCACGCAAATTGAAATCACACTCCCGCGACACTTAGCGCATCAATCAGAATGTACTTCGTAGACAAAATCATACAACTGCAGGCTGACGCGCGAAGCAAGGAAGAAGGCTGGTTCCAGAGGCAGCTGTTGATGCTCATGCACCGGCAGAGTCACCAGCAGTAGTGACACCAGCGATAAGCGCAGCGCCAGTTCTAGCAACGCTAATCGCATCAGCAGCGGCGATAGCTCCAGCTATAGCGACAGTCGTAGCGCCAGCATTGGGGGCGGCGCCAGCGGTAGCGACACCTGTAGTTCCAGCAGCGGCAGTGGCCGCGGTTCCCCCGCAGGCGGTTAACAACACACCTCTAGGGGCCGGTGGGCAGGCCGGGCAAGTGGACTCACCATCCTCCATGCTCCCCCTCCCTCAGGCGGCACCCGCCTCAGAGGAGCTAGCCAAGGATAAGAGGATGCCCGATGCGGCATATAAGGTCTCTTATACATCCAGACCTAGCTCAGTGGGCTTGCACTTGCTGAAAGAGGTGAAGGACAAGATATGGGCCGGGGAGTACGTAGATATATTATCTCTGCTACCAGGCTACAGGGAGGCGTTGGCCGCGTCCTCAAAGACGGGGGAAGCGAAGAAGGTGGATGTGGAAAAGAGGCTTTTCCCACACACCTTTCGCAATTGGTCGAAGGCATTTGTTATCCTGGCTGGAGTAATTGGGGAGAAGGATCCCCAGGCGTGCGCATCGCTCTTTACGTATCACGACATGATCGAGGAAGCACACCACACTTACGGGGGAACGGGTTGGTGGACATATGACCGGTGCTTTAGGCAATCAATAAAGGCCCAAGAGGTGGTGATACCATGGAACGTCAAGGACGTCAACCTGTATCTGCAGTTTGTGTCTGGGGGCGGGGCAGATTCCTTTCGAAGGTGCGGCACCGGAGGTAGGGGGACATGGCGGAATAACGTACCAGGGACTAGCCAGTCGCTGCGCACCAACTCGGGCGTCTGTTGGCCGTTTAACCAGTCCAACTGCACGTACGACAACTGCCGTTTCCAACACATCTGCTCCTTTTGCGGCGGCCGCCACGCCCAGGCAAAGTGTTTTAAGAAGGGCGGTCGCAGGGGGAGGGGCGCAGGGCGGACGTTTGGACGCGAGGGCAGCGACACCAATAATCGTCGCCAATTTGGCACCGTGGCTAGCAAGGTATCCCAATAGGGAAGCAGCCCAGCTACTCTTAGCTGGGTTTAAGGAGGGGTTTAGGATCCCGTTTGAATATCAAGCGGGATCTGAGTTTAGTCGGAACTTGAAATCGGTCAGGACACACGGTGACGTAGCTAGGGAAAAGGTCTGGAAGGAAGTCCAATTGGGAAGGATGGCTGGCCCCTTCGAGTCCCCTCCCTTGCCTAATCTCAGGATTTCCCCATTGGGAGTGGTCCCCAAAAAAAGAGGCTGGGGAGTATAGGTTGATACAACACCTATCCTACCCCGAGGGGTCGTCGGTAAACGACGGCATTGACAGGGAGTTGAGTTCGGTGTCTTACGCGAACTTCGATCAAGCCGCAGCGCTGGTGGAAAGGATGGGAGAAGGGGCTCTAATGTCAAAAGCCGACATCAAATCGGCCTTCAGACACTTGCCAGTCCACCCCGAGTGCTTTCATTTGCTAGGCTGCATGCTCGAAGGTCAGTACTACATAGACTTATGCTTACCAAAGGGAGGGGCGCTTTCTTGTTTTTATTTCGAGACATTTAGCACCTTCCTAGAATGGGTGGCCCGGAAGAGGGTGCAGGCAGCGGGGGTCATGCACTACTTGGACGACTTCCTTTTTGTTGGCCCCAGGGTTTTGGACTTATGCGCTAGGTGGCTGTTCGAATTTTCAGCCCTGGCGCGGGAGTTCGGCGTTCCTTTGGCCGACGAGAAGACGGTGCGGCCAACAACCACTCTTACCTTTTTGGGCATAGAAATCGACTCTGAGGCGATGGAGTACAGGCTCCCTCCGGAGAAGCTGGTCGCCCTCAGCAGGCTTCTCCGCGAATTCATAGCTCTCAAGAAAACATCATTGAGGCACTTCCAGGCGCTGCTAGGCCACTTAGTATTTGCTGCGCGCGTAATGCCGGCCGGGAGGGTTTTCGCCAGGCGCCTCTCCGCAGCAACGGTCGGGGTGAGACGACCCAACCACTTCATCCGCATCACCGCCGAAATCCGAAAGGACTTGACGGTGTGGCTGCGTTTTTTAAAGGATTATAACGGCAGAACCTTGTGGCGAGGTCCCCCATCCAACAACACAGAGTTGCAGTTGTTTACAGACGCCTCAGGGTCAGTCGGTTTTGGGGCCTACTTCGGTGGGGCATGGTGCGCGGAGCGGTGGCCTCCCCACTGGCGGGGGACGCCGCTCATTAAGAACTTGGCGTTCTTGGAACTATTTCCCTTGCTCGTCGCAGTGCGCCTGTGGGGTCACTTATTCGCGAATAAGCAAGTAATTTTTTGGACAGACAACATGGGTGTAGTGGAAGCCGTGAACAATTTCGGCTCACGCTCCCCGCCGGTGCTGTCCCTTCTGCGCTGTTTCGTACTGGCATGCTTGCAATTGAACATAGCGTTCAAGGCTCGACATGTCCCGGGGGTGGCGAATAACATTGCTGATGCCTTATCCCGGTTACAGATGGCGCTGTTTCGGAGACTGGCCCCCGGGGCGGACCTAATCGGCAGTCCATGCCCTGCAGACCTTTGGGTGCTGGCGACGACCCAGTGACCTCGTTGGTACGATCATCGCTGGCTCCGGGTACGTGGCGGGCCTATTCGGCAGCGTGGCGCGATTATCAAAGTCTGGCAGGGGAATTGGGTCTCGACGTATTGGGAGTCGGGACCTTGCTATCATTTGTCCTAAACTTAAGGGCAAGGGTTTTAGCGGGAGGATCCATAGGGAAAAAAGTGACAGGAGTCTCCTTCTTTTTGCAGCTAGAGGGCAAGGGGGACCCAACGAAGGCGTTTATCATCAAAAGGGTCCTAGCGGGTTTAACAAAGGGGACGGCGACAAATGACAGCAGACGGCCAGTGACACCAGCGATATTAGAAGGTTTAATGCAGGCCACAGACAGAGTGTGCCTATCGGGGTTCGAGGCGAAACTTTTCCGGCTGACGTTTGCATTGGCTTTCTTCGCAGCACTGCGAGCTGGGGAGTTGGTGTGCGCGTCGCGCAAGGGCGAGGGAGGGATGCAGTTTGAGGACATAGTCTTAGGGGAAGGGTGGGTCAAACTACACGTGAAAAGGTCAAAAACAGACCAGCGGGGGAGGGGAGCGTGGATATCTTTGCTAGGGCTACCAGGGACTAAATTTTGCCCAGTGAGCACGCTCAGGGAATACTTGGCATGCAGGCCAGACGGTCAGGGTCCCCTGCTCCTTCACGCAGACGGGGTACCGTTATCTAGATTCCAGTACATGCGGGTTTTCCGCATGTGCCTAAGACACCAGGGCCTCGAAGAGGCACAATACGGGACACATTCGTTCCGGATTGGGGCGGCAACGGAGGCATCACGCGCGGGGCTGTCAGTAGCTGCGATACAAAAGATAGGGCGATGGAAGTCTAACAGATACCGGTCCTATATCAGGCCCGCATTATCTGGGATTTAGCGTGCTTGGATAAACCCCCTCATCCTCTTTATACCTTCACAGACGCCGCACCCACTTGGATAATCGGAGACTCGCTTATACACTGGGCAGAGAAGCGGGCTGTCAAACGCCCATGCGGGGCTAACCTCGGGTTGCGAACGGAGGAGGCAAATGTGGTATGGGGGGGAGGTTGGGGGCTGCGGTGGGCTCAGTTGCTCCCGCGGCTAATGGTGATGGGCAGGGATAGGAGGGCGCCGCAGATCTTGCTCCTCCACGTCGGGGGCAACGACCTGGCCGCTCGACGCTACTTCAAGCTGGTTAATTCAATAAAACACGACCTGGCCCTCATACTCACCAGTTGGCCAGAAGTACAGATCGTTTGGTCGGACATATTGTGCAGGAGAGTGTGGAGGGGCCATCGACCGACCGCGGGTCAAACTGAACAAGATGGTGGGGAAGTTTGTGATGCAGTGTGGGGGATGGCAGATCACCCATCACGAGTTTGACTACAAGTCAACCGGCCTGTTCCGGGCCGACGGCACACACTTATCCGAGATAGGGGCGGACTTGTTCAATAACGATTTGCAGGAGGGGCTGGAGAGGGTCCTTGCGGGGTTGGCGGCACGGTCTAATTTAAGGAGGTTTAAATAGAGCCGTGAGTGGCGGCAGTTCGGGGGTAAGTGCTTGTCCTTGCCAGATGGGCTCGGGGCGGGCGTCGCCCGGGGGTAGGAGCGATTGGGCGGGGTCAAGCTAACGTGACACCCGGGAACCCACTCGCGACAACGGCCGGCTCTTTAGGGGTCGGCCGGGTACGGGGGCAGCAGGCCAAGGCCTGGCTGACCCTCTGACCCCACTCTGGTTTGGACTAGCGCTTACTCCAGTATTATGATTGTTAATAAACAAAGCCGCGGCCTTTTATACCTCCAAACTGAGTCTGTCATTACTCGTCTGTTATATGTGGGTACCGGTTCGGAGGGGGAGGGGGTCCCTCGCAGCCTCCCTGGTCATGCAGGAGACAGATAGGTAGATAGAGACACAGACAGAGAGCTACCAGAGAAGGTGTTACATGGGTGAGTGCTGAGTTATTACTGTGACTTTCTGATGCTAACATGACATTAGGTTCTGGGCTCTGCGTCCCACACATGATGAACACCATGACTGTATAAAACTGAGGGGTACATATATGTATATATATATAGCAACTGTAAATATTACTGTATGTTCATTTGCATGTCTTAGACAGGTCTGCAACCCTGTCTTTCCCCATTGTCACCCAGCATACAGCGCTTCCACTGCAGCAAGGGATTCTGGGAAATGACATGCAAATGAGCACTCAGTGCCACCTTTTGTCTCAAGCTCGTATTACACAAGCCAATCCTCAAGCCAATGCATGCTGTTTTAAACACAGCTTTTAGACAGAGGCTGGGATGAGATGCAAAGCCATTAAACCCACTCACAGACATTTTTTTTTTTTTTTTACGGTTCACATATTAACAACCATTTAGTATCATTTTACAGAAAATAATAAACCGAAAACATCACTATACAATCCTTATATTGCCAAGACAAAAACCAACCCAAAGGCACAAAACCATTCTAAAAAGCTAAACAAAACAACACATTCCAAGGCATCATCTGTGCATCTACTACCAAACACACTCAATACAAAAAAATATGGTTACTTCCCATTTCTACTCGCGACTTTTCGTACTTTCCACAGGACATTTAACATTGCATCTAATTACTTCACGTGTCCCAGCAATTTCTCTAACGCCTCACGGATATGATACGTACTACATTGTATTCCTAATTTTCTTACTTCCTCTTTAGACACCTCTGCTTTTGGGAACTGTACTTTCAGCCATTCCGTTTTTGAAACATTTAACCCTAAGTCACCTGCCTCTTTATTTATATTATTTATCACCTCTTTTACATGCCACTCCCTCGCCTTCCTTTCTCTCTCGCTTTCATAACTTACTTTTGTTCTTCCACTAAGGCCTGCCTTTTCTCCTTTTCCCCCTTTACTTTCCCTAATCTCTCCCCCTTCAACCCCACTCTGTTGGCCTGCCTTTCCATCACTTTCATTCCCACTTACTGCACTTACACTTCTCTGTATTTTAGTTCCCTCCACGCTTATCTGGCTTTGTGAGGACGAGCTATTGCCCTCACTTCTCTCCTTCTCTCTCACCTCTCCCCTAGCCTCTTTTATTTTAACCCACTGTACATGCTCCTTTTTTAATTCTTCATACTGCTCTTTTGTCAGCTGTTTTCTTTGGTACATCAGTTTTTCTAATCTTTCTATTATCTGTTCCTCACTACTCCCCCCATGCTGCTTCCGAAAAATACCAACCCAAAACAGAACATCTCCCACTGCGTCTTCAAAATGTTCCATCTTCACTTTTAGGGTTACTTTCCCTGATACTTTTACAACTTTACCCTCTACACCTTCCTCTCTAGGCTCCCCTTTACTCTGGCTATCCTTATCTTCCTTTGTTTCTATCCCTTGCAGATTTTTACGCTTTTGAGCTTTTTTCCCTCCTATTTCCATTTCCTCCTCCAAGACATCTTGGGGACCTTCCCTCCCCCTCTGTGCATCTTGAAACTCCATACTTTCTGCCCAGCTAGGTTCCACCACACTCAATGACCGTATTTCCCCCTCCCCCGCATCTTTCTGATGCACTGTTCCCGTCTCCTCCCCTCCCCCCACCTCCAGTTTCTGGGCCAAGGAGTCCAGGAAGAAATCTTCCTCTTTTTTCTCCACGATATCACTTATAGAACCCGCCAAACCCTCTATTGGGCCACTTTCTACCCTTTCTTCTCTTCTTAAATCCTCCTCATACATTGCTGTTATAGCCGGATCAAGCCCTCCCTCTTGGGAACTCTCCATCTCAAAAATTCCCTGACCCTCAACTGTCTCTTCCTCTTCTTCTAGCACACTGTCCCCTTTAGCTGTCTGGGCATATGTCCTTTTAGTGCACTGCCGTGCCAAGTGTCCTTCCTCTCCGCAAAGATGGCATCTCTTAGGGACACCACAGTTGGCTGCAGTATGTCCCTCTTCCCCGCAATTACGGCACACAATTCCCGTTTTCGTGCAACCCTCCTTTGTATGTCCATAAGTGTGGCAATGCCTGCAATATAGAGGCTGTCCCGGGTAAAACAAAAATCCTCTGTCTCCTCTACTATTGAACATGGCCGGTGGGTGTGTAACTCCTAAAAGAGAAAATGGAACAATTTGAGAACGCAGTGGGAGATGTTCTGTTTTGGGTGGGTATTTTCCGGAAGCAGCATGGGGGTAGTAGTGATGAACAGATAATAGAAAGATTGGAAAAAATGATGTACCAAAGAAAACATCTGACAAAAGAGCAATATGAAGAATTAAAAAAGGAGCATGTACAGTGGGTTAAAATAAAAGAGGCTAGGGGAGAGGTGAGGGAGAAAGAGAGTAGCGAGAGCAACAGCTCGTCCTCACAAAAAAGTCAGATAAGCGTGGAGGGAACTAAAATACAGAGAAGTGTAAGTGGAGTAAGTGGGAACGAAAGTGAAGAAAAGGCAGGCAAAAAAGGGATTGTACAGGCAAAAGAGGCAAATTCTGCGGGAGATAGTAAGGGGAGGAGCACCCAGGGAAAGGATGAAGTAGGGCTTACAAAGGAAGAGGTTTTGCACAATCAACTTGCGAGGGGATTTGGGCGGAGATATTGGGATGTAAAAGAGGCAAGGGACGGGTATGAAAAAAGTGTGATATCTGGATTCCAGTTAGAGGAAAGTAAGAGAGGTTTGGAACGTATGGAGAAAGAATTAAAACAGATGATCGCATCACATGAGAATAGAGAAAGGGTTTTTGTTTTTAAATGAAAGAATCTTGAAGTATATGGTTCTTATCTTTGTATGATGTTTTGGTTATAGGGTTTTTTCGTAAAGTTATGTTTTTTTTTATCCTTCTGAAAAGTTTATCTTTGTGTTTGTATATATCTGAAGGATGAAGGAAGAAAATGTAAATATATTATGTTTTGGTGTCTTTCTAATGTTGGGTGACTGTTGTCACTATGGTGTGTTTTTTTGGTTTCCCAAAAAGTCTGTAAACTTAAAAAAGTTGTTGAATAAAAAAGTTAAAAAAAAAAAGGTTGAAACATGTCTGTGAGTGGGTTTAATGGCTTTGCATCTCATCCCAGCCTCTGTCTAAAAGCTGTGTTTAAAACAGTGTGCATTGGCTTGAGGATTGGCTTGTGTAATACGAGCTTGAGACAAAAGGTGGCACTGAGTGCTCATTTGCATGTCATTTCCCAGAATCCCTTGCTGCAGTGGAAGCGCTGTATGCTGGGTGACAATGGGGAAAGACAGGGTTGCAGACCTGTCTAAGACATGCAAATGAACATACAGTAATATTTACAGTTGCTTTATGCTTTACTGTGGAGGGTTTTTGTCACTTTTTTACCCACCATAACCTTAATAGTGTGTGTCTATCTATCTATCTATCTATCTATCTATCTATCTATCTATCTATCTATTTGTGAAAGTGTTCTGTGGCCGTGTCTGTATGTGTCTCCCTGTGTCCCTAGCGGCAATCCCATTGGCTCCCTTGGCCCGCCCCGCACACCTCTCATTGGCCGGACACACACATACACTCACACAGAGATACACACACACACGGAGACACACACAGGCAGGACACGGAGACACACACAGGCAGGACACTGAGACACACACAAAGATACACACACACTGAGACACATACAGATACACACACACACACACACACACACACACTGAGATACACACACACTGAGACACACACAGATACTCACACACACACACACACACACTGAGATACACACACACTGAGACACACACAGATACACACACACACACTGAGATACACAGACAGGACACAGATAGACAGACAGGACACATACACATATACAGACAGGACACACACACACACACACACACACACACACCACCCCCCCCTCTGTACATCCCCCCCATCACGTGCGCCGCCCTGCACCGGCTCCAGACGGAGGGGAAGCACGGCCCTCCTACCCCAGCCGCTTCCTTACCTCCCCGGCGCTACCTCCCCCTCAGGTAAGTAACTGCGCGTCCCGCCTCAGCTTATGGCGCCAGTAACTCTCCCATTTCAGGCGCGCAGCCTCGCGCCACAGGCCCACACAGGCCCATACATGGTGCTTCCTGCCGCCGGATGCACGCCTCACTCAGCCGGAGGGCACATCGGGGGACAAGTGGGCGCCGGCGGGGGGGAGCGCGAGTCACGGGGAACGGGGGGGGGGCGAGTCATGGGGAACGGGGGGGGTGAGCCACGAGTCACGGGAAACGGGGGGGGACGCGAGTCACGGGGAACGGGGGGGGGGGCGAGCCGCGAGTCACGGGGAACTGAGGGGGGGGGGGCGAGCCACGAGTCACGGGGAACGGGTGGGGGGGGCGAGCCGCGAGTCACGGGGAACGGGTGGGGGGGCGAGCCGCGAGTCACGGGGAACGGGGGGGGGGCTTTGTGTTTTTCAATCAGATCGCCCAACAAATGTAACCCCCCTTCCTTGGGCTATTGTGAACTAATAGTAATAGCATGTTTATTAGGCCAAGGGGGTGATGTAGCGAGGCAAATTGTTGCAAGGTCTTTGCGCCCAAGTTTGGTGCCGGGATTTGAAGGGTGACAACAGGAGGAGTTAGGGAAGAGTTCCCCCGCGTTATACACGGCTGTAGCAGACGTTTTTTGTGTGTGCGTTATGAGGGACGTAATGACACCTGCCTTAACTGTCCAAGCAGTGTGTCGATCCCCCCCCTCCCCTTTCTCCCCCCCCTCCCCTTTCTCCCCCCCCTCCCCTTTCTCCCCCCCCTCCCCTTTCTCCCCCCCCTCCCCTTTCTCCCCCCCCCTCCCCTTTCTCCCCCCTCCCGCTCCCCTTTCTCCCCCCTCCCCTTTCTCCCCCCTCCCGCTCCCCTTTCTCCCCCCTCCCGCTCCCCTTTCTCCCCCCGCTCCCCTTTCTCCCCCCGCTCCCCTTTCCACCACCCCCTCCGCTCCCCTTTCCCCCCCCCTCTGCTCCCCTTTCCCCCCCCCTCCGCTCCCCTTTCCCCCCCCTCCACTCCCCTTTCCCCCCCCTCCTCCGCTCCCCTTTCCCCCCCCCCGCTCCCCTTTCCCCCCCCCTCCGCTCCCCTTTCCCCCCCCTCCGCTCCCCTTTCCCCCCCCTCCAACGCTCCCCTTTCCCCCCCCTCCTCCGCTCCCCTTTCCCCCCCCTCCTCCGCTCCCCTTTCCTCCCCCCCTCCGCTCCGGGAGTGTCTCTAGCTTTGAATCATTACAACTCAAAGCTGGATTCCGATTGGCTCACACACATCAGGGGGTGTTCCAACCCATATCCACCCTTTGGATTAACATGCTCAAAGGTTGCTTAGGCCTGCCCCTGAATATTGCTACTATACTCAGAGCTGAAATGCAAACAGGCTAACTGAAGGAATTAACCTTTCCACTGCCTGTTCTAACAGGACTGACAGAGGAAAGGCCCAGAATTAGCAATAGATGCCGAAGGCCAGGCTATATATATGTAGAAAAGCACTTTATGCCCCATGTTAGAGTGTAGCCTTTTCCCCATACAGTAAGGCTGAGTTCAGCGTGGCTGCTGCGGCAGCGTGCGTCCACGCGCACCTCCCCCGCGTGCTCCTGCAGCCTGGCGATCTGTGTTCAGGCTGCAGGAGTCGGGTCGCGGCATTTGGGGGCTTGGCGGGGGGAACGTGTCACGGAGCTGGTTCGCTGAACCAGCTCACGTGATGCGACTGCAGCCCCAAATATCATTTCTGGTTACAGCGGCGTCAACGCTGCACTTTACCGCCGGTGGAGTTTTCAGTTTGAACACTCCCACCAAACAATCTAAAATTGCGACGGACGTGCGCACGCACGCGTCGCGTAGCAGCCACCCCGAACACGGCCTTAGAAAGGCAGCCAGTAATGTAATGTGTGTTTTAGCATTTCTTTGCATGCAGGCACAGTAATTCACTTACCTGCGTTGTCTGCAGAGAAATGCAGGGTCGTGACAAAGGGCTGGGAGCAGCTAAGTGCCGGGACAAATGGTGAGCGGGGAAGGGCTGATTATCAGGTCCGGGGACGGACTCCCAGCGCGGTAGAGTCTATACACATAATATATAAAGCTTGGCCCCCTGCAGAAGCAATCCCTCCAGCCAATTAGGCAAGGGAAGCCCATGACCAGGGGGCAAGCCCCCTCCCCCCTCACCTCCCTGGGATCTCTGGGCCGCCATCGCGGCCCCCCCCATTAGGCCTAGGTCAGTACAGAAGAGGCAGCCGGGAGCTGAATCTTCCATTCTGCTCCCGGTCTGCTGCGAAGTTTAGTGTCCTCTCCTCTCCTCCAGGTGAGTTTGTAGTCTCCCTTTGGGCCCGATCGCAGCATCCCCCCCCTCCGCCTCCGCTATGGCTGTCCAGGGGATAGTTGCGAGGCAGCCGGGGAGTGCTGCCACGGGGGATCCCCCTACCGCGCGGCTCTCCCTCCCTCAGCCTCCGTGGCTGGCCTGCTCGGCGGGCGGGGAGGGGGGGGCCTCCGGCGAAGGGGGGGATCCGCCTGCCGGACCAAGGGATAGCTAGTGGGGATCCCCCTTACCGCGTGGCTCTCCCTCCATCAGCCTTGGTAGCTGGCGGGCGGGGAGGGGGGCCTCTGGGGAACGGGGGGATCCCCTTGCCGGTACCAGGGAATAGCCAGGGGGGATTCCCTTGCCACGTGGCTCGCCCTCCATCAGCCTCTGCAGCTGGGGAGGGGGGGGCCAGAGGGAGGACGAGGAGAGGCACAACAACCCCCCACGTTTTTTTGCCACGACGGTTCCCCCAACAGAATGGCCGTGGGTATCCCCCAACCCCCCCATCCCCCCGGGGTTGGAGCACGGGACACTCAGTGGGGTTACATGGCAGTGGTATAATGTGCTGTAATTGATTTCTTTCAACATTGGATAAAGTTATGATCAATGCTAGAATGGCCGTGGGTATCGCTGCATACCGCATTCGTAGTGATAGCGGGCTGTATGTGGGGAATAAAGTGTATACACCTCAGTGTGGTTATAATGCGTTGTATTCGGGGTATGGTTATAATGCGTTGTATTCGGCGTATGGTTATAATGCGTTGTATTCGGGGTATGGTTATAATGCGTTGTATTCGGGTTATAAGGCATACGAGCTGCATTTGAGGTACAATTGGCTGTAATTGGGTTACATGGCGTATATTGTATTTGGATTATAGGGGGTGTGTATATACCGCATCCGAAGTTACAATGGGCTTTAATGGGGTGACATGGTGTATATAGTGTGTATACTGCACTCGTAGATACGTTCTGTACGATAGGGTGTGTATAGGTGCTGCATTCGCCGTTACAATGTACTGTAATTGGGGTACATGGCGTATATAGTGTATATACTGCATTCACGGTTACGTGCTGCATGTGGAGTATACTGCACCGACACACTTTATTTGAGCAAATACCCAGTATGTACCTGGCAGATACCTGGAATGCGCCGCTCCTCACCTCTGACAAGCACCGTTGTGTTTGCCTTCCCAGCCTGGGTTCATGCCTGGCTGATGGGCGGCTGATCTGTTAAATGATAATGATTAGGATTTAATAGGCTGCAATGCTTCGCGTGTCTACCAGATGGCATAAATTCATGAATTGTAATGCAGTATATATATATATATATACTGTGCAGTATTGCAGCCAGCGGGAATAAAATGCTTCAATCCCTGCCTGGAAAATAACCCAATGCACTCGGGCAGAAAACAGTCACAAACCTCAATACACCCGGGTATACCCGAATTCGTGGGACTAGCCGAGCTCGAATAAAGTGTGTCGCCAGTGTAAGGTGTATTTATGCTGCATTCAGTGTTGTAATGTGCTGTAATTGGGTTACATGGCGGGTATAGTGTATATACCGCAGTCAGGGTTAAGTGCGGTATGTGGATTATAAGGTGTACATTTGCTGCACGCAGGGTTATAAGGTGTCGTAATTGGGGTACATGGCGTATATAGAGTATATACTGCATTCACGGTTACGTGCTGCATGTGGAGTATAAGGTGTATTTATGCTGCATTCAGTGTTGTAATGTGCTGTAATTGGGTTACATGGCGTGCATAGTGTATATACCGCAGTCAGGGTTAAGTGCGATATGTGGATTATAAGGTGTACATTTGCTGCATGCAGGGTTATAAGGTGTCGTAATTGGGGTACATGGCGTATATAGAGTATATACTGCATTCATGGTTACGTGCTGCATGTGGAGTATAAGGTGTATTTATAGAGTGACCATTTGTCCCGGTTTTGCCGGCACAGTCCCGTTTTTTTCTGTGCTGTCCCGGTTGACAGTCCGTCCCGGAAATGTCCCGGGTTTTGCCCCTGGTGACTGGTACCGTGCGCGAGTCGGCGGCGGTGCGCGGAGGCGGCAGCATGAGGAGGATGCGGCGGCCGTATTTTTTGTTTTCCCCCAATAGCAGGATGCCGGGGCGGGGCTTTAGAGTAGAAGCAGGGGATTGGTTGGAGGTCAGGATTTGCCGGGGGCGGGGCTTAGTATCAGGGACGGATGTAGTGTGTGTGTGTGTGTGTGTGTGTGTGTGTGTGTGTGTGTGTGTGTGTGTGTGTGTGTGTTCACCAGAAGGAAGGCTCACAGCTGGCAACTGAAACTGCCGGCAGACTGGAAAAAAGCCTCACTACTTCTGGCTCCCTACAGTGGCATTACAGGTAAGCACCATGTCGCCTGTGTGTGTGTGACTGCCCCCTTCCCAGTCTGTGTGTGTGACTGCCCCCTTCCCAGTCTGTGTGTGTGTGTCTGCCCGCCTCCCAGTCTGTGTGTGTGACTGCCCCCCTCTCAGTCTGTGTGTGTGACTTCCCCCCCTCCCAGTGTGTGTGACTGCCCCCCTCCCAGTCTGTGTGTGTGACTTCCCCCCCTCCCAGTGTGTGTGACTGCCTCCCCTCCCAGTCTGTGTGTGTGACTGCCCCCCTCCCAGTCTGTGTGTGTGACTGCCCGCCTCCCAGTCTGTGTGTGTGTGACTGCTCCCCTTTCCAGTCTGTGCAAGTGTGACTGCCCGCCTCCCAGTCTGTGTGTGTGACTGCCCCCCCTCCCAGTTTGTGTGTGTATGACTGCCTGCCTCCCAGTCTGTGTGTGTGACTGCCCCCCTCCCAGTCTGTGTGTGTGACTGCCCCCCTCCCAGTCTGTGTGTGTGACTGCCCCCCCTCCCAGTGTATGTGTGACTGCCCCCCTCCCAGTCTGTGTGTGTGACTGCCCGCCTCCCAGTCTGTGTGTGTGTGACTGCTCCCCTTTCCAGTCTGTGCAAGTGTGACTGCCCGCCTCCCAGTCTGTGTGTGTGACTGCCCCCCCTCCCAGTTTGTGTGTGTATGACTGCCTGCCTCCCAGTCTGTGTGTGTGACTGCCTCCCCTCCCAGTTTGTGTGTGTATGACTGCCCCCCTCCCAGTCTGTGTGTGTATGACTGCCCCACCTCCCAGTGTGTGTGACTGCCCCCCTCCCAGTGTGTGTGTGACTGCCCCCCCTCCCAGTGTGTGTGTGACTGCCCCCTCCCAGTGTGTGTGTGACTGCCCCCCCTCCCAGTGTGTGTGACTGCCCCCCTCCCAGTGTGTGTGTGACTGCCCCCCTCCCAGTGTGTGTGACTGCCTCCCCTCCCAGTGTGTGTGTGACTGCCCCCCCACCCAGTGTGGGTGTGTGACTGCCCCCCACCCAGTGTGGGTGTGTGACTGCCCCCCTCGCAGTGTGTGTGTGACTGCCCCCGCACCCAGTGTGGGTGTGTGACTGCCCCCCACCCAGTGTGGGTGTGTGACTGCCCCCCTCGCAGTGTGTGTGTGACTGCCCCCACACCCAGTGTGTGTGTGTGTGTGTGTGTGTGACTGCCCCCTCCCAGTCTGTGTGTGTGTGACTGCCCCTCCCTCCCAGTGTGTGTGACTGCCCCCCTCCCAGTGTGTGTGTGACTACCCCCCTCCCAGTCTGTGTGTGTGTGTGACTGCCCCCCCTCCCAGTCTATGTGTGTGTGACTGCCCCCCCTCCCAGTCTGTGCGTGTGTGTGACTGCCCCTCCCTCCCAGTGTATGTTTGACTGCCCCGCTCCCAGTCTGTGTGTATGTGTGACTGCCCCTCCCTCCCAGTGTATGTGTGACTGCCCCCCCTCCCAGTCTGTTTGTGTGTGTGACTGCCCTCCCCCTCCCAGTCTGTGTGTGTGTGACTGCCCTCCCCCTCCCAGTCTGTGTGTGTGTGACTGCCCCTCTCCCAGTCTGTGTGTGTGTGACTGCCCCCCTTCCAGTGTATGTTTGACTGCCCCCCTCCCAGTCTGTGTGTATGTGTGACTGCCCCCTCCCAGTCTGTGTGTCTGTGTGTGTGTCTGTCTGCCCCCTGCCACTGTGTGATGCCCCTCTCCCAGTGTGTGTAAGTACCCCCTCCAAGTCTGTGTGTGTGTGTGTCTGCCCCCCTCCCATTCTGTGTGTGTGTGTGTGTCTGCCCCCCTCCCATTCTGTGTTTGTGTGTGACTGCCCCCCCCCCAGTGTGTGTGTGACTGCCCCCTCCCAGTGTCTGTGTGTATCAGTGACAGAATGTATACAGACACCAACCCACTCACCCACTCACCCACGTGTCAGTCAGTCACCCACGTGTCAGTCAGTCACCCACCCATATGTCAGGCAGTCAGTCACCCACCCAACCACGTGTCAGGCAGTCTAACATGTCATAGGAGAACGAAAAGGAAAAAAAGGGGGAGCAAAGGATTAGATGGACCTATATTAACATTACTAAGATGACTTCATAGCATATCTAGCTGTTTAATAAAGGTGGGGTGACGAAATGACAGTATATGGTAATCCAATACTCACACGGCCCTGTGTGAGCACATATGTGTAAGGGTATCTTGTTCCTGGTATCCACTTCTTAGCCCAAATGTTGTTCAGATGGAAGGGGGGGGTTTAGAAAAAATAATAATACACTACTTACACGGCCATGTGTAAGCTCGATCCTGGGAGAGAATAATGTGGGGTTGTCTGATGGACCCGTCCGTGGTACTTCCCGTGGCAACGTATAATCAGCTGCTTGCGGGCAAAGTAATTGCTGGTGGTTCCCCTTCCCTCACACGTTCCAATCCTCCCCCCTCCCCGATTCAGGAAACGGGGATGCGTGGGGTAAAATGATAGCAGGGCGTCAGTTACAGTCTTCAATTAAATGAGCGTTTTATTAAACATTTAAACAGAACAAAAGACTCACAGAATAATGTTTAGAGCACCCCGTGGCACTCCGATCAGCGTGGGTGCAGGTCGCCTTCCAGCTGGAGCTGGAGTGTCAGGCAGTCTCCCACCCACCCACCCACCCACCCACCCAAGTGTCAGGCAGTCAAACCCAAGTGTCAGGCAGTCTCCCACCCACCCACCCAAGTGTCAGGCAGTCTCCCACCCACCCACCCAAGTGTCAGGCAGTCAAAGTGTCAGGCAGTCAACCCAAGTGTCAGACAGTCTCCCACCCACCCAAGTGTCAGGCAGACTCCCATAAAAGTGTCAGGCAGTCTCCCATAACCCAGCCACCCGTCAGGCAGTCTCCCATACCCTAGAGCAGGCCTGCACAACTCCAGTCCTCGAGGGTCGCAAACAGGCCAGGTTTTCAGGATATCCCTAAATCAGCACAGCTGGCTCAATTAGTGGCTCAGTCGTACTGAGCCACTAATTGAGCCAGCTGTGCTGAAGTAGGGATATCCTAAAAACCTGGCCTGTGTGCGGCCCTCGAGGACTGGAGTTGTGCAGGCCTGCCCTAGAGAAAGTGCAGCGCACCATGATCCAGAGAAGAGGCAGGTCTGGCAAAAATCTATCTTTATTAGAAAGTCATAAAAACAAGGGATGCAACCCCACCCCACTCTGCCACATAACCAGGATGCTGACGCCCACCTGATGACGTCAGAGCTACCATATGGCGCCCCCTAGTGACGTCAGACGTCTAGGTCTAAATCCCTGGCAATACAGCATAGAGCTGTCTTGGAGGACTGCAGCCACAGCCACACCTCTCCCCAGACTGAACACTCCCCCATGTGTGGCTGTGGCTGCAGTCCTCCAAGGCAGCTCTATGCTGTATTGCCAGGGATTTAGACCTAGACGTCTGACGTCACTAGGGGGCGCCATATGGTAGCTCTGACGTCATCAGGTGGGCGTCAGCATCCTGGTTATGTGGCAGAGCCGGGAGGGGTGAGTATCAGGGGGGTGGTATATATTGTGACTGTTTCTTGTGTTTGGTAGCCTTCACCTTGAGAAAGGCTGTATTTGACTGCCGAAACGTTGGACTTTATGGCATATTAAACCTCCTTTGAGTAAGACCGTGTGCCTGCTTCTTCTTCTTTGTCCGGCTACAGGAAGGGTCAGGAGACAGGGAGGACAGAGGCAGGAGAACCCCATCTGGCTCCGGCCTTGCCTGTCCCTACGAATACAAACATACAACCCCTCACTGAATAACATAGCCCTAACCCCATGTAATAATCCTGGGTGTAAACAAAATAATGGTTTTATGAATATTGTAATGGTTTAATAGGGACCTAGGAGGTGGCCAGTGGGGCTGTTATGTGTATTTGTGTTTATTGTGGGTAGCGGGGGTGGGTGAACGGGGTATTGGCCCCAAGGATGGGTGTTTAGGCCTACCGGGTGGGGGGGGTAGTGGGAGGGGTTAACCCCTTCATTACCTTAGCGGTATTAACCGCTCAGTTAAAGAAGAGGTTAAGTCATCCCCCAACCCCCTGGCAAGGCCTAAACACCCAGCCAGGGCCAAATACCACCTTCTCCCACCCCCGCTACCCACAATAAGCCTGGCACGGGTGTATAATCCCTTCATTGCCTTGGCGGTAATGAAGTTGCCTGTAAATGCATTTTTTATGCATGGGATTCATGCCGGGGGTCTCTGATGCTGATATTAATGGATATCAGCTCCGGGATACATGCATTTTATTTTCATCGCAGCTTCACCCCACCTTCATGCCTACTTTTGTGGCGGGACAATTTGGAGAAGAAACAGCAATTTTAAAGTGGCGATCAGCCGCAATAAGCTGATCAGGGCTTATAGAATTGAGCGTGTTTGAAAAACTGGCGATCAGTGCCGAAAAGTGGCTTATCACCGCGCATCTGCAGATTTTATTTATTTATTTATTTTCCGGCAAAAAAAAAAAACGGTTATTTTTGCTCTAATCGCCAGCTTCTCTGGGCTTACTGAATCGCTGTAGGCGATTACTGCATGAGGGCCTTAGGGAGGATTTGTTCCTGTAAAGTACACCTAGTTTGGCATAGGATTTGGATGTCGGTATCAATGTGCAACCCAAATGTTAAATGGGAGTTGAACTATATGCCCAGTTATTTCAAACAAGTAACAGGGGCTAGGATGGTTTTAGAGCTGGTTTTTATCTGAAGCTCTGTCATTGGTAGCTTTAGCAATTTAGCTCTGGTCCCAAATACCATTGTTACAGTCTTGTCAGTGTTTAAAATCAGTTTGTTTTGGGAAATCCAGTTTCAAGTCTCAAAAAATCAGATTGAAGTACGTGTTCAAGGTCAGAGAGGCGAGGGCTGCGTGCATATAGGATAAGATCTAAGGCCTCTCACAATAACCCGTTAGGAATATAAATTCCTCATCTATCCGACATAAGTATAAAATATACTCTACCTAGACCCCTAATACAGAGTTACCCACCTTATACGGGAGCATCTGCCAGACGAGTATAGTAAATGTATCTTATTTCTTTTACCACTGGAGGGCAGCGTGGAGTTACACGGAGTGGCGCCCGTAAGGACGACGTGCCAGTTAGGCGGAAGGAGACGCGCACACACTTTTATGTGAAACTGATATATTTGGGGAGGGATTTAGGAGTCTGAGTGAGAAAATTGATATTTTGTCACAATGGAAAAATGGAAAAATTAACCATATGCACAGATTTTATCCCACTTTTGGAAATTAGGGATGTTGCCTAAAAGTTTGAGAATGCACAAAGTGCCACCCCTGGGCTTTAATGAAGCAGCATTTGTGGGATAAAGGGAACAGCATTTTCTGTATAAAGGTATTTTGGGCTCGATATAAATAATTGAAGCCAAAAACTAATATTAAGGGGCCTATGCAGAGAGCAGCGCGAACGGAAATTTCGGCGTTTTTTAGCGCTATATGGCTATAATAAGGTTGAAAATGGCGAGTTGAGTAAAAAGCGGCATTTTTTTATTTTTTTTTAGTAGAACTCGCCGCACGGCTGGCGAGAACCAAAATCTCGCCAGTTTTGAAAAGGGCCGTATGCAGAAAGGTACGATCGCCATCTAGGGGCTGTTCGCGCCATTAAAATGGAGAGAAATTCTACAATTAGCTCCGCCAACAAAAGTTGGCAGGAAACTGGAGCTCACCGGCGAGAGTGAAAAGAAAAAAAAAAACGCGCTTTTTTTCAAACATGTTTCACCAGCGCGCATCTCGCCGGTTGAAACTCTCCATAATCAAGCATGATTTTAAATGCAGTTTTCTGACCTTTCTGCATATGGAGATAAAATCACGCCATTACAGGTACAATTTATTACCAATTCCAATTATTTCCAGTGCTGCTCTCTGCATAGGCCCCTAAGTAAATTGAGAATGGAAAAATATTCAGCACAAACGTACAGAATGTGATGTTCTGAGAGATCTTACAGATGTTATCAAATCCCACAATGAATGTATAGAAAATGTCTGTATAGAACGAGTCAAACAAGAATATGCCAATAAAACGTTTAATTGGGAGATACAGGGGCCACAATTCAGGTCAGTTAGCTGGAAGAAGGGAAGCCGGTCAGCCGGTAGAGCCGGTCAGCCGGTCAGCCAGAAGAGCAGGTCAGCCAGTAGAGCAGATCAGCCGGTAGAGCAGGTCAGCCGGTCAGCTCTGAGATCAGCATTACTTATATCCCCTAAACGTTGTCCCCTGCATGTAATGCGCAGAACAGCCTACACTGCATATACTGTACATGAGATACTTAACCCTTTCTTTTCGCTCGACTCTAATCTGAATGATTTGCTAATTGGTTTGTAATTAGAGAGATATTTGTAGCAGAATCCCATGTATGTTCTTTTTACCTTTTTAGATACCGTTTTGTGTTATAAAAGATATAACAGATCAGAGGGGCTTCCTGTTTGCACTCGTGTTTTGGCAGAAGTGTATATGTGACCCTATAAATCTCCCTCACACCCGGCTTGGCAGTGTGACACTAGTGCAGCGACCTGGGGAAGAATCACTGAGCTGTTAGCAATAGATACAACGGATAGAAAAGACACTACACATAGGTTAGATTAAAGAGAGTATTTTATTGAAATAATTAATCTCTTTGCTGGTAGGGGCCTGCAGCACATTGCAGAGCGATATAGTAACACGCAGAGCAATGCACTGCAGGCCCCTCCGGCAGCAAAGGAGTGAAGACCAATGCAGGGTGTATAAAGATCTCACTGATAATTCATGCACAAAGGGCAGTTTGTTGCTGTGATCCAGAGGAAGGCGAAACATAACCCCTGCTGTGCAATGGGGGAAAAAAATTCCTTCCTGACCCCATTAAATGGCGATCGGATGGTCCCTGGATCACTGCGCAGTGAGATCAGATGGAACAGCACAGATCAGCGTTGTTATACACAGGGGCACACTCAGTATATAGAGATGCGGGTGATGGAGCCCTTGTGCCCCTGTGTATAACTCACCTGCTCCCCCATTCCCCTGCATATCTATCCCATTCACCCCTTTTCCTCCCGCATACCTCGCAGGGCCGGCCGGCCATTAGGCGGTCGCCTAGCGCGCAAAGGTCCTAGGGGCGCATTAATAATCATTATTATTTTTTCCTCTTATTATTTCTAATTTATTTATCTTTTTTTAAAAATTATTATTCTTTTTTTTATCCAGTATTTTGGCGCCCTTTTATTTTTATTTTGCGTTGCGCTGGGGTGCGGTCGCACCCCCTGCAGCCCCGATAGCTACGCCACTGTTTATTTTATTATTTTATTTATCTTATTATTTTTTATACAACTAGGGCACAAATTTTAAGTTTCGCCTCGGGCGCATGAAACCCGTGCTCCGGCCCTGCTCCTTGTTCTCTCTCACCCTCTCACGCCCAATATCCCAATCTCCCTATAGTACCTGCCCCTCCCGCAGCCTTCCTGATCTTATCTGCCTCTCCTGCGGTCAAACCAACTTCTCAGGGCCCCTAGAATACCCCTGGATCTACGCCCTGGCTCCTCTGCTACCTGCTCCCGGGGTCTGCTGCTCCGCCTAAAAAAGGTGAAGCAGCAGATCTGTCCGCACCTCTCGTATTCTGCTACCTGCTCCCGGGGTCTTCTCCTCCGCCTAAAAAAGGTGAAGCAGCAGATCCGTCCACACCTCTCGTATTCTCCTAGGCCATCGTCCACCACGTCGCCAGACTTGACATCCGCTTCGTCGTCTGCCTCATCGGCCGCCTTGTAGCCCACCTCTTCGCACCACTTGACGCCCGCTTTATCGTATGCCTCGTCGTCCGCCTCGTAGCCCGCCTCGTCGTCTGGTGGCACAAAGGGCACCACCTTCGTGCGTGTCCTGATCTGCAGGAGACATGAAGTGTTTGTAACCAGGGACAGTGATACTCTGTATCGCAAGAGCTCCTGTGCCACTTATACCCCCTCCCCAATACCACGTTATACCGCCCTCCACAGGGCAAATACCCGTTATACCCACCTCCCCAGGCTCAGTACCCAGTTATACAACCCTCCCAAGGCCCAGTACCCTGCTATACGCTCCTCCCCAGGCCCAGTACCCGTTATACCCACCTCACCAGGCCCAGAACCCGTTATACCCACCTCACCAGGCCCAGTACCCATTATATACCCCTCCCCAGAAGGTCATGTTTCTATTTATCAAAAATACATTGAGTTACCTCTGGTTTTCAAGCATGTCCTGGGGGAGTTATCACAGAGACACAGAAACGTCGCTGAGTTTGGTGAGTAACTCCCTTAAACTCTCAGCAGTTGAATTCCCCATTAGGCGCTTAATGCGTTAAAAACAAGCGTTGCTATTTCTCTGCATGAAGTTGCAGGTAATTGGAAGAGTTACACAGTGACGGCTATTTCATCACTCACCTTCTTCCATCGAATCGGTCTTAGCGGTAGTGATCTCAGTATTATTTCCTCCTTCACATCGGATATCCATATCCATTCTTCGCCTCTGATCTGTATGCAAGACAATGCTTTAAGACAGGGTTGCGCAACCTTTTTCCCCTGCTCCCCCCTCCACCCTCCCCACCTTGTCTCCGACGTTCTGATGTAACGACGTCATGTGATATCACGTTGCTATGGCAATGCCACATCATGTGATGCCACGTTGCTGTCTCCAGAAGCCGCCGGAGCCAAGGAAAGGGAACTTACAGAGGCCTTGCGCGCGATTTCCGGCATTTAATTTAAATGCTGTGGGGAAGAGCGAGGGGCCACTATAAGCGCCGAGCCCCTCCCCAAGAAAATGTCGCACCCCTCGATTTGCGCACCCCTGCTTTAAGAGATATTCTAGGACCCTCCAACTCCTCCATCGGACCCTTCCTCATATTGACTGACCTTGCAGTGCTCTGCACTGACTTGCACTGACCTGCTATGATGCCTCTCAAAATACCATGCTAACTCATTCTGAACATACATGTGTCCTTTCTACATGTTACTCAGCTTGTATGGGCCACAGACAGCTTTCCCGGGGTCCAGGACTATTTGCCACCGGGGACACTCACCCATGGGTCGGCGACCTTGCGAGAACCCACCCCCCCAACCTGTTTTCTCTTGCATTGCCATAGACAACAACATTTCAGCCTGCTGCCTTTCTCGGTAAAGTGGCTAAACCCACTAAATCCAGCAAAGAAAGGCCAGCAGCCGAAACATTGTAGTCTGTGGCACAATAAATTATCTTTTTTTATTCAAATCCGTGTGCCCTTTTCCATCAATCATATTGTATCCATTGGACGAAATGCCGGTCTTCCCTGAGACTAAGGGGCACCGGTAAAAGTATGACTAATTGTTTTTTTTGGTGTGCAGCAAATCCCCATCATTTTTGCGTTCTCTTGCTCTGCCCCAATCTGACACACCACCTTGCTCTCTCACCCCCCTCTTACACTCCCGCGTCACCCTTTCCTTCCCCAAAGGTTATCCTTTAATCAGATCTTACCCAAATTGTCTCCATCTCCCTTGGAAATGTTCTGTCTTTAAACTGTGCGGCTCCTCTTGATCCGAACTTTCTTAGCTGACCCCTTTAGGTTTCGGCTCCGAGGGTCTAAAAAATAAGCGACTCCGAAAAGATGTGAAATATGCGCACGGGTCCTAATGGGGCACTGAGGGGGAGACTTAAATACTAGTAAATATAATCTACTGTGCTAACAAATATAATCTATTAACTAACAAATATAACTTATTAAACTAACAAATATAACTTATTAAACTAAGAAATATAATTTATTAAACTAAGAAATATAACTTATTAAACTAAGAAATATAATTTATTAAACTAAGAAATATAACTTATTAAACTAACAAATATAATCTATTTAACTAAATAAATATCTATCAACTAAATAAATATAATCTACTGTGCTAACAAATATAATCTATTAACTAACAAATATAACTTATTAAACTAACAAATATAACTTATTAAACTAAGAAATATAATTTATTAAACTAAGAAATATAACTTATTAAACTAAGAAATATAACTTATTAAACTAAGAAATATAATTTATTAAACTTACAAATATAATCTATTTAACTAAATAAATATCTATTAAACTAAATAAATATCTATTCAACTAAATAAATATAATCTACTTCAAAACAATACAATAAAAAGCTGGAGAAATGATACGTTAACCAAGCCACAGATGTGATGCCAATGAGCGTTGAACTCCTTGCAGATCCACCGTCAGCTGGTTGTGGCAGAAAGTGGTGACATGCAGTAGAACAGAGTGGTTGAGCTGTAACCACGGCAGTCAGGTCAGAAATCAACACAATATTTTTTGAAATTTAGAATGAGAATGTTCAGTATGTCACATTCTGGGCTCAGACTCTGAGCCCTGTCACATGTTAGCAGCTTGTGATAATAGAAAGTATCCATATACTGGGATGTGATAAGAGACATTATAGTCATTTTATACTGGGTCCCATAACCTGCTTTATATGAAGTATCATTTTACACTAGTAGAGATGTTACATTTTGAAAAAATAGCGCTTCTGGCGACAATGTTCATTTTCTCTACAAATGATAAATGAAAAAGTTGGATAAAACGTTATATGTGTGTGTGCGCGCGCAATATATATATATATATATATATATATATATATATATATATATATACTGTAAATATTCCTGTATTTTCATTTGCATGTCTTAGACAGGTCTGCAACCCTGTCTTTCACCATTATCTTTAACCTTAATAGTCGTGTATATATATATATATATATATATATATATATATATATATATATATATACATATATATATATATATATATACATATATATATATATATACATACACATATAGTATGTATATATATATATATATCATACTATATGTATATATATAGTCTGTTTTATACACACATACACGTGTGTGTGTGTGTGTGTGTGTGTGTGTGTGTATATATGTGTGTGTGTGTGTGTATATATATATATATATATATATATATATATATATATATATATAGTATAACCCAGAGGTGCGCCAAGTGGGGGGGGGGGAGATTTGCTGTTTGCTGTTATTAAATGCACTAACGTTCCAAATTCTGTCAAGTTTAAATATATTTTAGTTCTCAATTACATTGCACCAGATATCAACTTGATTTAATGACACCGATTGAATTGAACACACCTGTGAGTCATATAATGTTTATTAACATGAGGGACTATTTAACACCAGATAGCCCCTTTGGTGTCCATCCCCTGATGAAATCCGCAAAGGCGGAAGAAACGCGTAGGGACGGTTTACATTGTAACTACGGTGGCTGACCTGCCTTCGGCACCAGAGAGAGACCAAGGAAACACAAGCAAAGTCCTTCCGGTATCCAGTACCACATGCGTGGGAGTAATGGCGGACGCACGCTGCTGAGAAGCTCCTGACGGATGGTTGATATACACCCTGGAGAAAACGGCGTTCTCAAGTACTGGAATACGAACTAATCGTGAGATTGCAGAGCGGAGGTGACTGTGGAGTCTTCGTTTGGTGCATGGGCAGGTCCCATAAAATGCTTGTTTTAATCAGACAAATTGTAAGTGTGCATTTGTCATGTCCATGATTTATTAAATTGTTCATCTGATTTTACACAAGGATCGGGCGCTTTTTCTCTTTTCTTTTTCTAATAGGTACTATGGGAACTTGGTGAGCCCAAGAAGAAGCAGCCTGGACCTTTGTTTTATTCATTCATGGACTTCATTTGGACTTAAAGTATTTTTTATAGTTCATTTTTTTGTATTTTTATGCTATATTTTTTATATATTTTCAACAGATTATTGTAATAATTTTTTTCACATTTTTGCACATTTTTTATATTTTTTTTTTTGTTTGGTTTATGTACATTTTTTCATTATATTACATTTTATTTTGTATAGGCGAGCACCAGTTGGTTCATGTAAATATCTTAATCAATATTGGTATTTGGTGCAACATTTTGGCACACGTCACCAGAGAGGCAGCAATTTGGGTGTGCTGAAAAAGGTGCGCTGTCTTTAAAACTGTTCCTTTAAATTGTCATCCTCAATAGACAGCAGCAGCTTTCCATTTACACCCATCTTGCATTTGCATCTCTGGGACATCTGGCAAAATGATGAAAACTAGTAAGGAGCGTCTCATTAGGAGACAACAATATGCAGATTCAGCTGAAATAGATATGACAGAATTCAAAGAGGATACAATTGATCTAAAAACCAACTTTTTTAAGCTTGAAAGGTTGGCGAAGGAAGAGATGAAACATTGGCTTGATCTCCTTTCATTGCAGAATTATCTGGATGCCAAAATAGTCCCTAGGGGCCTAAGGTTTACAAAAAAACCAACATTTGATACAAATATTGATTTTAAAAATAAGTGGAATGACGCAATGGAGTCATGTTCCTTTACCCTAATAAAATTATTAATAAATTATAGGGAAGATAAGCTTAATGAAATCGCAAAAGAAATAGAGGAAACCCAACAGATCATGATTCCATATGTGGAAAGTGAAGAATTCCAGGAGTTGGACAAACTAGTTGACTCTAGGGTACTGAAATATGAAAAGGAGATCAGTGATCGCAAGAGTAGCAAATATGTTAGAGATCAAACTGACTATGCTACTGATAAAATCAGAGATTGGAGACGACATGATAGGAGAGATAGATCCAAACATTATACTCCAAATAAGTATTATAAAAAAACCAACCATAAAGATGACAAACAAAGGGACAAGAGTAGAGACAATTCAAACACTCACTCAACATCTAGTGACAAAGGACAGAACACTCATAGAAGTGAAAAGACAATAGCAAATACACAATTTTCCTGTCCTACAGAAAATAGATTTGAAGTCTTACAAGAAAAGGGGGCAAGTTGTGAGGAGACTGTGGTGATTGACAAAAGTAGTGGGGCGATACCTAAAACACAGATTAGGGATAGCAACAAGAACCACCCAGAAAATACTGTCCCAACCATTAAATCTCACACTGCCTCTTTTTTAGAATTAGTAACACAAGAAGAGAATCGGGAGAGAGGAAAATCTTATCCCCTGTGGGATCGGAAACCGACGTATCATACAAACACTCCACAACGGAGAAAAAGAAGCTGCGAGGAACCAGGGGAGGGAAGCGCGAACAAAGAAAGAAGGTAGGTAAGCTAAGAGCCAGCAATCCAGAGGTACACGGCATTTTCAATTTATAAACACATATTTTGTCTAGTAACCACATATCACTGCTGACCAAGGGTCTCTCATTTGCCCCCAGTAGTCTTCCAAACAGATTTGACCTGTTTGTAGACTTGAACAAATATATTAGGAAAATCACACTGATGCGACATTTCACGATGCAAAACAAGGAACAACAACAATGTATACTTAACACACAGGAGATAGCTTGCATTGATGCAATGTCCACCCTGTTACAAGAAGGGATACAAATAGAGGAGTCATCACATTTGTTGGATATAAGTCAGCTATCCGTTTATGAGCTAGATAGTTCTATATCATCTACGAATAATCATACAAATATTACATCACAACCAGGAAGACCCCTAGTTTTATATAGAGAACAAAGTGTTGATGGATCCGCTGATCTCCCTTCAGTAAGAGATACCAAAATAGTCCACTCTCCTTTTTCTGCAAAGTCCACGTATTTTCCTTACCATTCAAAGGGAGCATTTGTTGAAACTTTTTACACCATGGTTCTTAAGGATTTTGAACAAATGTGTTTAAATACAACATCAATACGGAATAGAAATCTATCAAAAGAGGAGAACATCGCACTTAAGGAACTTTGTAGTCTAAACAACCTTGTCATTAGACAGGCGGATAAAGGAGGGGGCATAGTTCTGCAGGACAGAACAGATTACCTGTCAGAGGCTTTTAGACTCTTAGGCGACAATACCTCATATATCATTTTGGGGCAAGATCCTATGGAAAGTTTTCAAAAGAAGTATAAAGATCTTCTTACTCAGGCTCTAAATATGAATGTCATTAACAAGTCAGAATTTGGTTTTCTTTACATACGGTTTCCAAGAACACCTATTTTTTACCACATTCCCAAGATACATAAACACATTTCCAACCCTCCTGGAAGACCCATTGTTTCAGGGGTGGAGTCGATGACATCCAGCGTGTCCCAATACGTGGATTATTTTCTACAACCTTTAGTCACACGATTGAAATCGTATTTAAGAGACACGTTGCATGTCCTCGACTCCATCTCTGGAATCATTTGGAAACCCACATACATCTGGGCAACATGTGATATTACATCTTTGTATACTTGCATTAAACATAATAAAGGTTTAGAAGCAGTAAAACATTTTCTTAATTTGGACACAAGTTTAGGCAACACACAATCCTTGTTTATTTTGCAGGCTATTACATTCATACTAGAACACAATTATTTTTTATTTGAAGACATTTATTATTTGCAGATCTGTGGGACGGCCATGGGCACGAGATTTGCCCCTAGTTATGCGAACCTCTACATGGGTTTGTGGGAGGAACTACATGTGTGGGGTGATGCAGATCTGGGGGCGAGTCTTGTGTACTATAGCCGTTACATAGATGACATCATCCTAATATGGGATGGTGATCAGGAACTCCTGGAACATAAACTGCAGGCATTTAACAACAATGACATGGATCTGAAGTTTACTTACAATGTTAATAAGAACACGATTGTGTTTCTGGACTTAGAACTGGAGGCTCATTTAAATGGAGAAATCATCACCAAAACACACTTTAAAACAGTGGCCACCAATAGTTATCTACACAATAATAGCAACCATTACAAAAGATGGTTGGCCAATATCCCCAGGGGCCAATTTCTCAGAATTAGGAGGAATTGTTCTTCACATTCTGATTTTTTGGCCCAGGGGGAAATATTGGTTGAAAGATTTCTGGCCAAAGGTTATGACAAACACATCATACTGTATATGAGACATTTCGACAGGTAGGTCTCCTAGAGCGTAAATCTTTATTATCCAAATCAAACAAGGTTGGAGGGACCAATGGTGATTTTGGGGTCAATTCTGTCAAGTCACCATTTTTCATTACGACATTTAATAATTCAGTGAAAGGCATTTCAACAATTCTCAACAAACACTGGAGTATATTGTTAAGGGACCCAATAATTGGAAATAAATTACCAACTAAAGTTCCCATTATATACAAAAAAGCCAGAAACTTGAAAACCATTCTGGCACCTAGTCGCCTTAAACAGATTAAGGATCTTTCTTTGTTAAAACCGACAATAAATGGCAACTTTGTTTGTGGTAGAAATAGATGTATAACATGCAAACATATGTGCAAAACCAACCAAGTTACATCCTTTTTTAATAAATCTACACATACAATTAAGAGTCATATGGATTGTCTATCCTCATTCGTGATCTATGTCATTACATGCAAATGCAGACTCCAATATGTGGGGAGAACCACAAGGACTCTAAGCACAAGATTTCTAGAACATAGAAGAAACATTCTACATGGTATTACCACTCACAACCTATCTAGACATTTCTTGGAAATACACAACAAGGATCCATCATCATTGACTGTTATGTGCTTAGAACATATCCCTCTAGCATTATTAAGTGGCGACAGGGTCAAAAAACTGAACTTAAGGGAGACCTTCTGGATTTATATGTTGGAGACATTAAGTCCAGGGGGTCTAAACGACTGCATTGACACAAGTACTATAGTGTAATATAGATTCAACATCCACGTCCATTGACGGGATCTCAGAGGTCTGGGTTGAGCATGTTTAGCATGCTCCCTCCGTGGTCCTAGTCGGTGTGATTGTGGGACCCTTGGTCAGCACTGTATCACAAACACACAATATTTATCTTTGACACAATATTTATCTTTGACACAATCACATTCCTTTATCATTCTTAATAAGTTACTATGTAATAATCATATTTAGAATTTAAGTTCACTTATTAATATATAAACCATGTTTACACAAGACACAATATTAAACATAAAATTCATTTTTAATTCAATTATTAGTTAGTTCTATTCACTTGGATTGCTGCCTCTTGGCTTGTTAGTATTTCTTTTTCTTAAGTAAAATAGAGCTTCGCTTCTCTCCCCTATTACTCAACGTACAATAGTTTAATATAGACATTTACAAATACATATTCATCCTTTATATAGTGCAGTTATTATACCTAGAATCAGCACCAATACTAGTCGTCACATTGATATATTTTAAAAAAATAATATTGGGATGGTTATAATCCAGGTCCCTTTCACCCTTATGCTAGATTAATTTTTGCCCCCAATTATATCTATAGGGATCTTCTCTCTATAATGATATAGAAAAAAATCATTTAGGAACAATTGTAATTTGATCAATCAGGACTCTATATACCCAAAATAGGGTTATATTTGATATACAAATCTATAGCCATATAAAAGTTTTTGGCTTGTCTCTTGCAATCATTAACCACTGTTTCATCTCTTCTTTCCAGTTTACATATGGAGAGATACATTTAATGTTTCTCTCTTTTTCAAGCTTAAATATGTATATATTTTCTTATTAATTATTATATAATGCACAATTTATTGCTTTTTAGATATTAGTACGGTATTTAGATTTATTATACATATATGTGATTTATACAATTAAGGACATTATATTCATATTATTAGTTATAGGTAGGGTATGTGTATATTATGTGATAATGAATTGGTTCACGTTTCAAAGAAGACTGGCATATGTTAGATGTCATTCAATTTGAATATTATTATTATCATTATTTATTTATTATTCAATCTAACTATATTTTGTATATATTCTTTATAATTTTTTTATTTTTAGTATTACACAAACGTTGGAATAAGTTTTATTTTGATGTTCATATCCTGTTCATGTTAGTATGTAATTTGCATATAAATTGTCTAACTACTTCATCAGCAGCAGTATCCTCGTTTGCTGTTATTAAATGCACTAACGTTCCAAATTCTGTCAAGTTTAAATATATTTTAGTTCTCAATTATATTGAGTCCCAGAAAAAAAGAAAAAACACAAAAGCGCACCAAGATTGAGATTTGATATGTATTGACAACAAATAAAGATAATAATATGCACTTACATATATAAAAACTTTAATGGTCCAGATCACGATCGTCACTTCTATTGGTAGGGCAACATATGGGATGAAGAGGGGGGGTAATCTCAGTCCTCAGGAACAAGCCCCGCGCGCTGGGGCTGTATTCAGAGGCTGCGCTGCGTCTCTGCTTCACACGCTTGTCGGCGTGTTGATCTGCGTAGTGCGCATGCGCGGCAAATGAGGCCCCCTATAGTAGTCCCGGAAGTGCCCGCCCGTTTTCCGTTTCGATCGAAAATGGCAATAAAAATAGCAATAAAAACACTTGTGTGAAGACTGGCTGTATGTGATAAACAGACCAGCGACACCCTTCGCGACGCGTTTCGAATACAAAAGTATTCTTCCTCAGGCGATATCAGGGGCACCTGTTTGGGGTCCTTTATATACCATATAGATGATTGGTTAATACCAATAAAAGAACATCCAATCCACTATTGGTTAAATAGAAAAGGGGGATGGTTCAACTTCACCAAGCCTGCCCCTTAATGTTAAAATGAACAGGATATTGATGCTGTATTGCAGTGGTGGCACTTTGAGTAATAATTAGATAATAAAAGACAAAAGTGCCACTCACCAGTGGAAATACATAAAGAGATACCTACAGGTGGCCCTTTTAACAAGTGTCACATATAAAATACATTTGAAAATATATGTAAAAAAGTAGTATTAATAAAACATTGTGCTACCACATAAAAATACAACAGTTAAACATAAAACATATAATATAAAGAAATGGATGTGGAGAAGAAGGGGGGGGGGAAGGGGAAAGGGAAAGGAAGGAGGAAAAGGAAAAACATGTGCAAGGTAAAAAAAGACATAAAAACAAACAAAAATATCAATAACATGTTGAATAAAATTGGCTAAAATAGAATGCATCTCAATTCTGAAATTTTGATAAAACCAGACTGCAAAGAAAAGATCACCTGTCATTTAGTTACCGCAAGAAGGGAGTCAACTCCACATAATCATTTAACCCCCCAGGATGTTTAGTTTGGAGTGTGTATATCCAGAATTGCTCCCTCCTTGCGATAAATAAATCCTTATCGCCACCTCTAGTAGTAGTGGTGATATGTTCTATACCCATGTATTTGACCCCTGTGGTGCTGCATTGATGGACATCCTTAAAATGGGACAGCAAATGGGTTAATGGTTTACCAGAGGTCAATGTTTTAGGGATGTTGACAATATTTCTTAAATGTTCCATCACACGTATTTTCAGATGGCGTTTTGTGCGACCTACATATTGTAGTCCACACCCACATTGTAAAATATATATAACATATGTGGACAGACAGTCAATATAGTTTTTAATCTCATATTCGTGATCTGTCATTTTGGACTTAAAGTGATCTTGTGTCAGCATCCTTGGACAAATTTTACATCTATTGCATCTATGATTACCTTTAAGCCCCAATAGATCTCTAAGGTCCTTCTTCTTATTGGGGACACTACCCTTTAGAAGGCTCGGGGCCAGCATGGTTTTAAGATTATCACTTTTAGTAAAAACAATAGGAGGTCTTTCTGGTAAAAACTTTGTCAAAATGGGGTCCAAATGTAAAATGTACCAATATTTATTAAGAATATGTCTTATCTTATTATGTGACCTATTAAATTTGGTAATGAAATACGGTGTCTTATTATCCTTGTCTGGTCTGTATTTTTCCCTGTGTTTCTTTATTTTTGGCCTCACAATTTGTGGTACAGTGTTAGATGTGATGACTTCACTGTCAATCGTATCTTCCACTAAATGTATGGGTGTATCCTGACTCCCAGTGTCATTGGCGTTTATATGGTGATCTAAGTTCTTACTTTTGGGGCAAATTAATTTTTCCCTATTACAGCGTAATGCCTTATTAAATGCTTTTTTAACAGTGGTTCTATCATATCCCTTTTGTAAAAATCGTTCTTGAAGTATTTGTGACTGAGATTTAAATGTCTCTAAGTCAGTACAATTTCGCCTCATCCGCAAGAACTGGCTGTAGGGGATATTATCAATACATCTTTTTTCATGGCCACTCGTGGGGTGCAAGAAAGAGTTTACATTAGTGCTCTTAAAGTGGGTTTTAGTGAGTAGCTTGTTTTCAGAAACATATATCTCCAAATCCAAGTAGGTGATAGTATTTGGACTCAGCTCACTTGTGAAGGTGAGGTTGAATTCATTCTTATTCAACCCATCCACGAAGTTATCAAATGAGGTGCTATCGCCATCCCAGATGGCGATCACATCATCGATGTATCTCCGCCACATGACCAACTGCGGCGGAGATACATCAGCACCCCATATATGTAACGATTCCCACCATCCCATGTATAAATTTGCAAAAGATGGTGCAAAACGTGTCCCCATAGCAGTGCCACACAGTTGTAAATAAAACTCGTGCTCAAATAGAAAATAATTATGTGTCAAAATAAATTCAATTGAGTCGTGAATGAACCTACGCTGATGAAGAGGTAAAGTGCCATGTAGTGATAAGAAATAATTAATCGCATCTAATCCCCCTTTATGGGGAATAGACGTGTACAGTGTCTGAACATCTAATGTAACAAGTTTATATGTTGGTTTCCAATTAAATTCAGTGAAAATAGTGAGTAAAGAGGTGGTATCAAGTAAATGTGAAGGTAAAGTGGATACTAGTGGTTGTAAAAAGAAATCTACATAAGAAGAGAGATTAGCAGTGAGCGAATTAATTCCCGAAATAATAGGTCGCCCCGGTGGATTAATAAGTGATTTGTGAATCTTTGGCAAATGGTACATGATAGGGATGGTGGGAGCCGTACAATACAAATAATCAAACTCATGCTTTTTAAGAACATTAGACTCATAAGCAGAGTTTAGCAACTCTTTGAGATCATTCTGGAACTGTACTGAAGGATCTTTGGGAAGTTTACAGTAAGAGCTAGGGTCTGAAAGCAATCTGTTTGCCTCCAGACAATAATCTGTTCTATCTTGGAGTATGATGCCTCCACCCTTATCTGCTTCCCTTACAACTGTATTAGGATCTTGACGTAATACTTTTAACGAATGTCTTTCCTGACTAGTCAAATTCATGTTCCAATTCTTCTGAGTTGACTGTGATTGTTCTAATGCTTTAAAGTCTTTCTCTACCATTTTATTGAAAATATCAATATGTAGTCCCCTAGAGTAGTAAGGGTAGAAGGTAGACTTGGGCTTAAATAATGAATGCTGTGTCAGTATATTTTCCCCTTCATTGGTTATCCCCTCATCCATGAGGCACATTAAATCCACCAATTGATTTTGTTCGTTAGTGGATAATGTGTCGACAGTGGGGTTAATGATGACTGGAATTGAATCATGACCCCCATTATCAGATACAAAGTGTCTGCTTAATGTTAATTTGCGATTAAATTTTTGCAGGTCTATATAAAGATCGAAGTTATTGACCCTCCACGTGGGGGCAAATGATAATCCTTTCCCCAAAACATTCATCAAAGTGTGATCTATTTGAAAATGGGATAGATTAAAAATACCCTTAGATTTTAATGTTAAGTCATCTGGACAGGTTTTGGTGGGGAGATTTGCTGATTTATCTCTTTTACCACTCCCTCTGATTCCTCTCCTGAATCCTGTCTTTTTCTCACAGTATTTTTGGTGGTTCCTAACAGGGGTGGGTGGTTGGAATCCCAGGTTGATATTGATTTTCTCATTTTTTCCAACCTGTTTAAAAAATCCTGATTTTCAGTCTCTTCCTTTGTATCTTTCAGTACTTCAAATTAATTATATAAAGGAATATCTGGTGTTCCCGTTTCGTGTCCTCTATATGTATTTGGATGTTTATTGGGGGCATTAGTATGTTTCCTAACATGTGGTGTATGTGGCTTATTCTGCCTCCTATTTTGTTTATGATAATGGGGAATCCATTGTTGTTTTTTCTGGATATTCTGATCCCATCCTACGGGTTCTATATTATCATTCCGTTGGTATTTAGACGGAAGTCTAGTGTGTTTTTCATGTGTAGGTCTAGCATGAAAATTGGGGTCTCTAGGAGTTCTAGGGATAATAATATTAACTTTGGGATTAGTATGCTTAGTTTGGGCTGCCCCCTTTGGAATATGAACATTAGGATCATTGGTGCCTTGTGTTAAGGGGTCCCCATTTGTCATAGCTTCCTTTCCTGTGTCCCAACATCTTTGGATATTGAGAGCATAATCTTTCTTATCCCTTAAAAACTTTTTGTTCTTATTAATTAAAATTTGGTTCTCTGATTTTCTCAATTTAATATTCATATCCTTAGTCAATTGCGGGAGTTTGTCCAAGCAGGGAACTTCAAGAATCTCATTTTTAACCTTAGTTATTCTGCTGTCTACTTCAATTATTTCTTTTTTCCTTTCCAGGATTAATAATCGCATTAATTCTAAGGAACAATGGTCCTGGATTCTTTCCCATTCTTTGACAAACTCTGGACTGTCTGTATTATAGGTTGAGGGTTTGAGAACTCTCAGTCCCCTAGGAATACGACCCACCCTAATATATTCCTCTAAGGTGGCCATTTCTAACCAAGACTTAGTTTCCTTCTCCAATAGTTTATACAGCTCATTCATAAGAGATGGCAAACTGGGAGTGATAACTTCTTCTATTGGTATGTCTGAAAACATCTTACTGAATAATTCTGGTTTGTTAAACCTGTTTTGAAGACAATCTAAAAAATGACTGGTGTTAGAATCAGCCATAATCCGTCCGTATAAGGAAGGTGAAAGAGGTGGGGAGGACTGAGGAAGGGGAGATGGAGAGGGTAGGGGGGAAGGAAAAAAGGAAAAGGAAGGGGGAAGGATGGGAGGGGGAAAAGGCGGGGGAAAAGGGAGGAAAGGAGGACGAAACATTAAAACAATACAACAATAATGCACAAGTTAAATACAAATCCCAATATCACAATAATATGTTAATAGGGCAATGAATCATAAGAGTCTAATAGTTGCTGCGTGACTGTGGGAGAAAAAAAGGACAAAACAGTGTGACACAACAAGTGGGTCACACAGATTACCAGTGTAGAAAATTGAGTCCAGTCCGCGCTCTTGCTCTTTAGGATAGTGGAATGGTGGTTCCTCTCTAATCTCTTGCAGCTCTTAGTGTTGAAGGTGTCTGCCCCCACCTCCAATATGGATCCCAGCAGGAAAACTCCAACCGCGATACCAAGTCCCAGAAAAAAAGAAAAAACACAAAAGCGCACCAAGATTGAGATTTGATATGTATTGACAACAAATAAAGATAATAATATGCACTTACATATATAAAAACTTTAATGGTCCAGATCACGATCGTCACTTCTATTGGTAGGGCAACATATGGGATGAAGAGGGGGGGTAATCTCAGTCCTCAGGAACAAGCCCTGCGCGCTGGTGCTGTATTCAGAGGCTGCGCTGCGTCTCTGCTTCACACGCTTGTCGGCGTGTTGATCTGCGTAGTGCGCATGCGCGGCAAATGAGGCCCCCTATAGTAGTCCCGGAAGTGCCCGCCCGTTTTCCGTTTCGATCGAAAATGGCAATAAAAATAGCAATAAAAACACTTGTGTGAAGACTGGCTGTATGTGATAAACAGACCAGCGACACCCTTCGCGACGCGTTTCGAATACAAAAGTATTCTTCCTCAGGCGATATCAGGGGCACCTGTTTGGGGTCCTTTATATACCACATAGATGATTGGTTAATACCAATAAAAGAACATCCAATCCACTATTGGTTAAATAGAAAAGGGGGATGGTTCAACTTCACCAAGCCTGCCCCTTAATGTTAAAATGAACAGGATATTGATGCTGTATTGCAGTGGTGGCACTTTGAGTAATAATTAGATAATAAAAGACAAAAGTGCCACTCACCAGTGGAAATACATAAAGAGATACCTACAGGTGGCCCTTTTAACAAGTGTCACATATAAAATACATTTGAAAATATATGTAAAAAAGTAGTATTAATAAAACATTGTGCTACCACATAAAAATACAACAGTTAAACATAAAACATATAATATAAAGAAATGGATGTGGAGAAGAAGGGGGGGGGGAAGGGGAAAGGGAAAGGAAGGAGGAAAAGGAAAAACATGTGCAAGGTAAAAAAAGACATAAAAACAAACAAAAATATCAATAACATGTTGAATAAAATTGGCTAAAATAGAATGCATCTCAATTCTGAAATTTTGATAAAACCAGACTGCAAAGAAAAGATCACCTGTCATTTAGTTACCGCAAGAAGGGAGTCAACTCCACATAATCATTTAACCCCCCAGGATGTTTAGTTTGGAGTGTGTATATCCAGAATTGCTCCCTCCTTGCGATAAATAAATCCTTATCGCCACCTCTAGTAGTAGTGGTGATATGTTCTATACCCATGTATTTGACCCCTGTGGTGCTGCATTGATGGACATCCTTAAAATGGGACAGCAAATGGGTTAATGGTTTACCAGAGGTCAATGTTTTAGGGATGTTGACAATATTTCTTAAATGTTCCATCACACGTATTTTCAGATGGCGTTTTGTGCGACCTACATATTGTAGTCCACACCCACATTGTAAAATATATATAACATATGTGGACAGACAGTCAATATAGTTTTTAATCTCATATTCGTGATCTGTCATTTTGGACTTAAAGTGATCTTGTGTCAGCATCCTTGGACAAATTTTACATCTATTGCATCTATGATTACCTTTAAGCCCCAATAGATCTCTAAGGTCCTTCTTCTTATTGGGGACACTACCCTTTAGAAGGCTCGGGGCCAGCATGGTTTTAAGATTATCACTTTTAGTAAAAACAATAGGAGGTCTTTCTGGTAAAAACTTTGTCAAAATGGGGTCCAAATGTAAAATGTACCAATATTTATTAAGAATATGTCTCATCTTATTATGTGACCTATTAAATTTGGTAATGAAATACGGTGTCTTATTATCCTTGTCTGGTCTGTATTTTTCCCTGTGTTTCTTTATTTTTGGCCTCACAATTTGTGGTACAGTGTTAGATGTGATGACTTCACTGTCAATCGTATCTTCCACTAAATGTATGGGTGTATCCTGACTCCCAGTGTCATTGGCGTTTATATGGTGATCTAAGTTCTTACTTTTGGGGCAAATTAATTTTTCCCTATTACAGCGTAATGCCTTATTAAATGCTTTTTTAACAGTGGTTCTATCATATCCCTTTTGTAAAAATCGTTCTTGAAGTATTTGTGACTGAGATTTAAATGTCTCTAAGTCAGTACAATTTCGCCTCATCCGCAAGAACTGGCTGTAGGGGATATTATCAATACATCTTTTTTCATGGCCACTCGTGGGGTGCAAGAAAGAGTTTACATTAGTGCTCTTAAAGTGGGTTTTAGTGAGTAGCTTGTTTTCAGAAACATATATCTCCAAATCCAAGTAGGTGATAGTATTTGGACTCAGCTCACTTGTGAAGGTGAGGTTGAATTCATTCTTATTCAACCCATCCACGAAGTTATCAAATGAGGTGCTATCGCCATCCCAGATGGCGATCACATCATCGATGTATCTCCGCCACATGACCAACTGCGGCGGAGATACATCAGCACCCCATATATGTAACGATTCCCACCATCCCATGTATAAATTTGCAAAAGATGGTGCAAAACGTGTCCCCATAGCAGTGCCACACAGTTGTAAATAAAACTCGTGCTCAAATAGAAAATAATTATGTGTCAAAATAAATTCAATTGAGTCGTGAATGAACCTACGCTGATGAAGAGGTAAAGTGCCATGTAGTGATAAGAAATAATTAATCGCATCTAATCCCCCTTTATGGGGAATAGACGTGTACAGTGTCTGAACATCTAATGTAACAAGTTTATATGTTGGTTTCCAATTAAATTCAGTGAAAATAGTGAGTAAAGAGGTGGTATCAAGTAAATGTGAAGGTAAAGTGGATACTAGTGGTTGTAAAAAGAAATCTACATAAGAAGAGAGATTAGCAGTGAGCGAATTAATTCCCGAAATAATAGGTCGCCCCGGTGGATTAATAAGTGATTTTTGAATCTTTGGCAAATGGTACATGATAGGGATGGTGGGAGCCGTACAATACAAATAATCAAACTCATGCTTTTTAAGAACATTAGACTCATAAGCAGAGTTTAGCAACTCTTTGAGATCATTCTGGAACTGTACTGAAGGATCTTTGGGAAGTTTACAGTAAGAGCGAGGGTCTGAAAGCAATCTGTTTGCCTCCAGACAATAATCTGTTCTATCTTGGAGTATGATGCCTCCACCCTTATCTGCTTCCCTTACAACTGTATTAGGATCTTGACGTAATACTTTTAATGAATGTCTTTCCTGACTAGTCAAATTCATGTTCCAATTCTTCTGAGTTGACTGTGATTGTTCTAATGCTTTAAAGTCTTTCTCTACCATTTTATTGAAAATATCAATATGTAGTCCCCTAGAGTAGTAAGGGTAGAAGGTAGACTTGGGCTTAAATAATGAATGCTGTGTCAGTATATTTTCCCCTTCATTGGTTATCCCCTCATCCATGAGGCACATTAAATCCACCAATTGATTTTGTTCGTTAGTGGATAATGTGTCGACAGTGGGGTTAATGATGACTGGAATTGAATCATGACCCCCATTATCAGATACAAAGTGTCTGCTCAACGTTAATTTGCGATTAAATTTTTGCAGGTCTATATAAAGATCGAAGTTATTGACCCTCCGCGTGGGGGCAAATGATAATCCTTTCCCCAAAACATTCATCAAAGTGTGATCTATTTGAAAATGGGATAGATTAAAAATACCCTTAGATTTTAATGTTAAGTCATCTGGACAGGTTTTGGTGGGGAGATTTGCTGATTTATCTCTTTTTCCACTCCCTCTGATTCCTCTCCTGAATCCTGTCTTTTTCTCACAGTATTTTTGGTGGTTCCTAACAGGGGTGGGTGGTTGGAATCCCAGGTTGATATTGATTTTCTCATTTTTTCCAACCTGTTTAAAAAATCCTGATTTTCAGTCTCTTCCTTTGTATCTTTCAGTACTTCAAATTTATTATATAAAGGAATATCTGGTGTTCCCGTTTCGTGTCCTCTATATGTATTTGGATGTTTATTGGGGGCATTAGTATGTTTCCTAACATGTGGTGTATGTGGCTTATTCTGCCTCCTATTTTGTTTATGATAATGGGGAATCCATTGTTGTTTTTTCTGGATATTCTGATCCCATCCTACGGGTTCTATATTATCATTCCGTTGGTATTTAGTTGGAAGTCTAGTGTGTTTTTCATGTGTAGGTCTAGCATGAAAATTGGGGTCTCTAGGAGTTCTAGGGATAATAATATTAACTTTGGGATTAGTATGCTTAGTTTGGGCTGCCCCCTTTGGAATATGAACATTAGGATCATTGGTGCCTTGTGTTAAGGGGTCCCCATTTGTCATAGCTTCCTTTCCTGTGTCCCAACATCTTTGGATATTGAGAGCATAATCTTTCTTATCCCTTAAAAACTTTTTGTTCTTATTAATTAAAATTTGGTTCTCTGATTTTCTCAATTTAATATTCATATCCTTAGTCAATTGCGGGAGTTTGTCCAAGCAGGGAACTTCAAGAATCTCATTTTTAACCTTAGTTATTCTGCTGTCTACTTCAATTATTTCTTTTTTCTTTTCCAGGATTAATAATCGCATTAATTCTAAGGAACAATGGTCCTGGATTCTTTCCCATTCTTTGACAAACTCTGGACTGTCTGTATTATAGGTTGAGGGTTTGAGAACTCTCAGTCCCCTAGGAATACGACCCACCCTAATATATTCCTCTAAGGTGGCCATTTCTAACCAAGACTTAGTTTCCTTCTCCAATAGTTTATACAGCTCATTCATAAGAGATGGCAAACTGGGAGTGATAACTTCTTCTATTGGTATGTCTGAAAACATCTTACTGAATAATTCTGGTTTGTTAAACCTGTTTTGAAGACAATCTAAAAAATGACTGGTGTTAGAATCAGCCATAATCCGTCCGTATAAGGAAGGTGAAAGAGGTGGGGAGGACTGAGGAAGGGGAGATGGAGAGGGTAGGGGGGAAGGAAAAAAGGAAAAGGAAGGGGGAAGGATGGGAGGGGGAAAAGGCGGGGGAAAGGGGAGGAAAGGAGGACGAAACATTAAAACAATACAACAATAATGCACAAGTTAAATACAAATCCCAATATCACAATAATATGTTAATAGGGCAATGAATCATAAGAGTCTAATAGTTGCTGCGTGACTGTGGGAGAAAAAAAGGACAAAACAGTGTGACACAACAAGTGGGTCACACAGATTACCAGTGTAGAAAATTGAGTCCAGTCCGCGCTCTTGCTCTTTAGGATAGTGGAATGGTGGTTCCTCTCTAATCTCTTGCAGCTCTTAGTGTTGAAGGTGTCTGCCCCCACCTCCAATATGGATCCCAGCAGGAAAACTCCAACCGCGATACCAAGTCCCAGAAAAAAAGAAAAAACACAAAAGCGCACCAAGATTGAGATTTGATATGTATTGACAACAAATAAAGATAATAATATGCACTTACATATATAAAAACTTTAATGGTCCAGATCACGATCGTCACTTCTATTGGTAGGGCAACATATGGGATGAAGAGGGGGGGTAATCTCAGTCCTCAGGAACAAGCCCCGCGCGCTGGGGCTGTATTCAGAGGCTGCGCTGCGTCTCTGCTTCACACGCTTGTCGGCGTGTTGATCTGCGTAGTGCGCATGCGCGGCAAATGAGGCCCCCTATAGTAGTCCCGGAAGTGCCCGCCCGTTTTCCGTTTCGATCGAAAATGGCAATAAAAATAGCAATAAAAACACTTGTGTGAAGACTGGCTGTATGTGATAAACAGACCAGCGACACCCTTCGCGACGCGTTTCGAATACAAAAGTATTCTTCCTCAGGCAATATCAGGGGCACCTGTTTGGGGTCCTTTATATACCACATAGATGATTGGTTAATACCAATAAAAGAACATCCAATCCACTATTGGTTAAATAGAAAAGGGGGATGGTTCAACTTCACCAAGCCTGCCCCTTAATGTTAAAATGAACAGGATATTGATGCTGTATTGCAGTGGTGGCACTTTGAGTAATAATTAGATAATAAAAGACAAAAGTGCCACTCACCAGTGGAAATACATAAAGAGATACCTACAGGTGGCCCTTTTAACAAGTGTCACATATAAAATACATTTGAAAATATATGTAAAAAAGTAGTATTAATAAAACATTGTGCTACCACATAAAAATACAACAGTTAAACATAAAACATATAATATAAAGAAATGGATGTGGAGAAGAAGGGGGGGGGAAGGGGAAAGGGAAAGGAAGGAGGAAAAGGAAAAACATGTGCAAGGTAAAAAAAGACATAAAAACAAACAAAAATATCAATAACATGTTGAATAAAATTGGCTAAAATAGAATGCATCTCAATTCTGAAATTTTGATAAAACCAGACTGCAAAGAAAAGATCACCTGTCATTTAGTTACCGCAAGAAGGGAGTCAACTCCACATAATCATTTAACCCCCCAGGATGTTTAGTTTGGAGTGTGTATATCCAGAATTGCTCCCTCCTTGCGATAAATAAATCCTTATCGCCACCTCTAGTAGTAGTGGTGATATGTTCTATACCCATGTATTTGACCCCTGTGGTGCTGCATTGATGGACATCCTTAAAATGGGACAGCAAATGGGTTAATGGTTTACCAGAGGTCAATGTTTTAGGGATGTTGACAATATTTCTTAAATGTTCCATCACACGTATTTTCAGATGGCGTTTTGTGCGACCTACATATTGTAGTCCACACCCACATTGTAAAATATATATAACATATGTGGACAGACAGTCAATATAGTTTTTAATCTCATATTCGTGATCTGTCATTTTGGACTTAAAGTGATCTTGTGTCAGCATCCTTGGACAAATTTTACATCTATTGCATCTATGATTACCTTTAAGCCCCAATAGATCTCTAAGGTCCTTCTTCTTATTGGGGACACTACCCTTTAGAAGGCTCGGGGCCAGCATGGTTTTAAGATTATCACTTTTAGTAAAAACAATAGGAGGTCTTTCTGGTAAAAACTTTGTCAAAATGGGGTCCAAATGTAAAATGTACCAATATTTATTAAGAATATGTCTCATCTTATTATGTGACCTATTAAATTTGGTAATGAAATACGGTGTCTTATTATCCTTGTCTGGTCTGTATTTTTCCCTGTGTTTCTTTATTTTTGGCCTCACAATTTGTGGTACAGTGTTAGATGTGATGACTTCACTGTCAATCGTATCTTCCACTAAATGTATGGGTGTATCCTGACTCCCAGTGTCATTGGCGTTTATATAGTGATCTAAGTTCTTACTTTTGGGGCAAATTAATTTTTCCCTATTACAGCGTAATGCCTTATTAAATGCTTTTTTAACAGTGGTTCTATCATATCCCTTTTGTAAAAATCGTTCTTGAAGTATTTGTGACTGAGATTTAAATGTCTCTAAGTCAGTACAATTTCGCCTCATCCGCAAGAACTGGCTGTAGGGGATATTATCAATACATCTTTTTTCATGGCCACTCGTGGGGTGCAAGAAAGAGTTTACATTAGTGCTCTTAAAGTGGGTTTTAGTGAGTAGCTTGTTTTCAGAAACATATATCTCCAAATCCAAGTAGGTGATAGTATTTGGACTCAGCTCACTTGTGAAGGTGAGGTTGAATTCATTCTTATTCAACCCATCCACGAAGTTATCAAATGAGGTGCTATCGCCATCCCAGATGGCGATCACATCATCGATGTATCTCCGCCACATGACCAACTGCGGCGGAGATACATCAGCACCCCATATATGTAACGATTCCCACCATCCCATGTATAAATTTGCAAAAGATGGTGCAAAACGTGTCCCCATAGCAGTGCCACACAGTTGTAAATAAAACTCGTGCTCAAATAGAAAATAATTATGTGTCAAAATAAATTCAATTGAGTCGTGAATGAACCTACGCTGATGAAGAGGTAAAGTGCCATGTAGTGATAAGAAATAATTAATCGCATCTAATCCCCCTTTATGGGGAATAGACGTGTACAGTGTCTGAACATCTAATGTAACAAGTTTATATGTTGGTTTCCAATTAAATTCAGTGAAAATAGTGAGTAAAGAGGTGGTATCAAGTAAATGTGAAGGTAAAGTGGATACTAGTGGTTGTAAAAAGAAATCTACATAAGAAGAGAGATTAGCAGTGAGCGAATTAATTCCCGAAATAATAGGTCGCCCCGGTGGATTAATAAGTGATTTTTGAATCTTTGGCAAATGGTACATGATAGGGATGGTGGGAGCCGTACAATACAAATAATCAAACTCATGCTTTTTAAGAACATTAGACTCATAAGCAGAGTTTAGCAACTCTTTGAGATCATTCTGGAACTGTACTGAAGGATCTTTGGGAAGTTTACAGTAAGAGCGAGGGTCTGAAAGCAATCTGTTTGCCTCCAGACAATAATCTGTTCTATCTTGGAGTATGATGCCTCCACCCTTATCTGCTTCCCTTACAACTGTATTAGGATCTTGACGTAATACTTTTAATGAATGTCTTTCCTGACTAGTCAAATTCATGTTCCAATTCTTCTGAGTTGACTGTGATTGTTCTAATGCTTTAAAGTCTTTCTCTACCATTTTATTGAAAATATCAATATGTAGTCCCCTAGAGTAGTAAGGGTAGAAGGTAGACTTGGGCTTAAATAATGAATGCTGTGTCAGTATATTTTCCCCTTCATTGGTTATCCCCTCATCCATGAGGCACATTAAATCCACCAATTGATTTTGTTCGTTAGTGGATAATGTGTCGACAGTGGGGTTAATGATGACTGGAATTGAATCATGACCCCCATTATCAGATACAAAGTGTCTGCTCAACGTTAATTTGCGATTAAATTTTTGCAGGTCTATATAAAGATCGAAGTTATTGACCCTCCGCGTGGGGGCAAATGATAATCCTTTCCCCAAAACATTCATCAAAGTGTGATCTATTTGAAAATGGGATAGATTAAAAATACCCTTAGATTTTAATGTTAAGTCATCTGGACAGGTTTTGGTGGGGAGATTTGCTGATTTATCTCTTTTTCCACTCCCTCTGATTCCTCTCCTGAATCCTGTCTTTTTCTCACAGTATTTTTGGTGGTTCCTAACAGGGGTGGGTGGTTGGAATCCCAGGTTGATATTGATTTTCTCATTTTTTCCAACCTGTTTAAAAAATCCTGATTTTCAGTCTCTTCCTTTGTATCTTTCAGTACTTCAAATTTATTATATAAAGGAATATCTGGTGTTCCCGTTTCGTGTCCTCTATATGTATTTGGATGTTTATTGGGGGCATTAGTATGTTTCCTAACATGTGGTGTATGTGGCTTATTCTGCCTCCTATTTTGTTTATGATAATGGGGAATCCATTGTTGTTTTTTCTGGATATTCTGATCCCATCCTACGGGTTCTATATTATCATTCCGTTGGTATTTAGACGGAAGTCTAGTGTGTTTTTCATGTGTAGGTCTAGCATGAAAATTGGGGTCTCTAGGAGTTCTAGGGATAATAATATTAACTTTGGGATTAGTATGCTTAGTTTGGGCTGCCCCCTTTGGAATATGAACATTAGGATCATTGGTGCCTTGTGTTAAGGGGTCCCCATTTGTCATAGCTTCCTTTCCTGTGTCCCAACATCTTTGGATATTGAGAGCATAATCTTTCTTATCCCTTAAAAACTTTTTGTTCTTATTAATTAAAATTTGGTTCTCTGATTTTCTCAATTTAATATTCATATCCTTAGTCAATTGCGGGAGTTTGTCCAAGCAGGGAACTTCAAGAATCTCATTTTTAACCTTAGTTATTCTGCTGTCTACTTCAATTATTTCTTTTTTCCTTTCCAGGATTAATAATCGCATTAATTCTAAGGAACAATGGTCCTGGATTCTTTCCCATTCTTTGACAAACTCTGGACTGTCTGTATTATAGGTTGAGGGTTTGAGAACTCTCAGTCCCCTAGGAATACGACCCACCCTAATATATTCCTCTAAGGTGGCCATTTCTAACCAAGACTTAGTTTCCTTCTCCAATAGTTTATACAGCTCATTCATAAGAGATGGCAAACTGGGAGTGATAACTTCTTCTATTGGTATGTCTGAAAACATCTTACTGAATAATTCTGGTTTGTTAAACCTGTTTTGAAGACAATCTAAAAAATGACTGGTGTTAGAATCAGCCATAATCCGTCCGTATAAGGAAGGTGAAAGAGGTGGGGAGGACTGAGGAAGGGGAGATGGAGAGGGTAGGGGGGAAGGAAAAAAGGAAAAGGAAGGGGGAAGGATGGGAGGGGGAAAAGGCGGGGGAAAAGGGAGGAAAGGAGGACGAAACATTAAAACAATACAACAATAATGCACAAGTTAAATACAAATCCCAATATCACAATAATATGTTAATAGGGCAATGAATCATAAGAGTCTAATAGTTGCTGCGTGACTGTGGGAGAAAAAAAGGACAAAACAGTGTGACACAACAAGTGGGTCACACAGATTACCAGTGTAGAAAATTGAGTCCAGTCCGCGCTCTTGCTCTTTAGGATAGTGGAATGGTGGTTCCTCTCTAATCTCTTGCAGCTCTTAGTGTTGAAGGTGTCTGCCCCCACCTCCAATATGGATCCCAGCAGGAAAACTCCAACCGCGATACCAAGTCCCAGAAAAAAAGAAAAAACACAAAAGCGCACCAAGATTGAGATTTGATATGTATTGACAACAAATAAAGATAATAATATGCACTTACATATATAAAAACTTTAATGGTCCAGATCACGATCGTCACTTCTATTGGTAGGGCAACATATGGGATGAAGAGGGGGGGTAATCTCAGTCCTCAGGAACAAGCCCTGCGCGCTGGTGCTGTATTCAGAGGCTGCGCTGCGTCTCTGCTTCACACGCTTGTCGGCGTGTTGATCTGCGTAGTGCGCATGCGCGGCAAATGAGGCCCCCTATAGTAGTCCCGGAAGTGCCCGCCCGTTTTCCGTTTCGATCGAAAATGGCAATAAAAATAGCAATAAAAACACTTGTGTGAAGACTGGCTGTATGTGATAAACAGACCAGCGACACCCTTCGCGACGCGTTTCGAATACAAAAGTATTCTTCCTCAGGCGATATCAGGGGCACCTGTTTGGGGTCCTTTATATACCACATAGATGATTGGTTAATACCAATAAAAGAACATCCAATCCACTATTGGTTAAATAGAAAAGGGGGATGGTTCAACTTCACCAAGCCTGCCCCTTAATGTTAAAATGAACAGGATATTGATGCTGTATTGCAGTGGTGGCACTTTGAGTAATAATTAGATAATAAAAGACAAAAGTGCCACTCACCAGTGGAAATACATAAAGAGATACCTACAGGTGGCCCTTTTAACAAGTGTCACATATAAAATACATTTGAAAATATATGTAAAAAAGTAGTATTAATAAAACATTGTGCTACCACATAAAAATACAACAGTTAAACATAAAACATATAATATAAAGAAATGGATGTGGAGAAGAAGGGGGGGGGGAAGGGGAAAGGGAAAGGAAGGAGGAAAAGGAAAAACATGTGCAAGGTAAAAAAAGACATAAAAACAAACAAAAATATCAATAACATGTTGAATAAAATTGGCTAAAATAGAATGCATCTCAATTCTGAAATTTTGATAAAACCAGACTGCAAAGAAAAGATCACCTGTCATTTAGTTACCGCAAGAAGGGAGTCAACTCCACATAATCATTTAACCCCCCAGGATGTTTAGTTTGGAGTGTGTATATCCAGAATTGCTCCCTCCTTGCGATAAATAAATCCTTATCGCCACCTCTAGTAGTAGTGGTGATATGTTCTATACCCATGTATTTGACCCCTGTGGTGCTGCATTGATGGACATCCTTAAAATGGGACAGCAAATGGGTTAATGGTTTACCAGAGGTCAATGTTTTAGGGATGTTGACAATATTTCTTAAATGTTCCATCACACGTATTTTCAGATGGCGTTTTGTGCGACCTACATATTGTAGTCCACACCCACATTGTAAAATATATATAACATATGTGGACAGACAGTCAATATAGTTTTTAATCTCATATTCGTGATCTGTCATTTTGGACTTAAAGTGATCTTGTGTCAGCATCCTTGGACAAATTTTACATCTATTGCATCTATGATTACCTTTAAGCCCCAATAGATCTCTAAGGTCCTTCTTCTTATTGGGGACACTACCCTTTAGAAGGCTCGGGGCCAGCATGGTTTTAAGATTATCACTTTTAGTAAAAACAATAGGAGGTCTTTCTGGTAAAAACTTTGTCAAAATGGGGTCCAAATGTAAAATGTACCAATATTTATTAAGAATATGTCTCATCTTATTATGTGACCTATTAAATTTGGTAATGAAATACGGTGTCTTATTATCCTTGTCTGGTCTGTATTTTTCCCTGTGTTTCTTTATTTTTGGCCTCACAATTTGTGGTACAGTGTTAGATGTGATGACTTCACTGTCAATCGTATCTTCCACTAAATGTATGGGTGTATCCTGACTCCCAGTGTCATTGGCGTTTATATGGTGATCTAAGTTCTTACTTTTGGGGCAAATTAATTTTTCCCTATTACAGCGTAATGCCTTATTAAATGCTTTTTTAACAGTGGTTCTATCATATCCCTTTTGTAAAAATCGTTCTTGAAGTATTTGTGACTGAGATTTAAATGTCTCTAAGTCAGTACAATTTCACCTCATCCGCAAGAACTGGCTGTAGGGGATATTATCAATACATCTTTTTTCATGGCCACTCGTGGGGTGCAAGAAAGAGTTTACATTAGTGCTCTTAAAGTGGGTTTTAGTGAGTAGCTTGTTTTCAGAAACATATATCTCCAAATCCAAGTAGGTGATAGTATTTGGACTCAGCTCACTTGTGAAGGTGAGGTTGAATTCATTCTTATTCAACCCATCCACGAAGTTATCAAATGAGGTGCTATCGCCATCCCAGATGGCGATCACATCATCGATGTATCTCCGCCACATGACCAACTGCGGCGGAGATACATCAGCACCCCATATATGTAACGATTCCCACCATCCCATGTATAAATTTGCAAAAGATGGTGCAAAACGTGTCCCCATAGCAGTGCCACACAGTTGTAAATAAAACTCGTGCTCAAATAGAAAATAATTATGTGTCAAAATAAATTCAATTGAGTCGTGAATGAACCTACGCTGATGAAGAGGTAAAGTGCCATGTAGTGATAAGAAATAATTAATCGCATCTAATCCCCCTTTATGGGGAATAGACGTGTACAGTGTCTGAACATCTAATGTAACAAGTTTATATGTTGGTTTCCAATTAAATTCAGTGAAAATAGTGAGTAAAGAGGTGGTATCAAGTAAATGTGAAGGTAAAGTGGATACTAGTGGTTGTAAAAAGAAATCTACATAAGAAGAGAGATTAGCAGTGAGCGAATTAATTCCCGAAATAATAGGTCGCCCCGGTGGATTAATAAGTGATTTTTGAATCTTTGGCAAATGGTACATGATAGGGATGGTGGGAGCCGTACAATACAAATAATCAAACTCATGCTTTTTAAGAACATTAGACTCATAAGCAGAGTTTAGCAACTCTTTGAGATCATTCTGGAACTGTACTGAAGGATCTTTGGGAAGTTTACAGTAAGAGCGAGGGTCTGAAAGCAATCTGTTTGCCTCCAGACAATAATCTGTTCTATCTTGGAGTATGATGCCTCCACCCTTATCTGCTTCCCTTACAACTGTATTAGGATCTTGACGTAATACTTTTAATGAATGTCTTTCCTGACTAGTCAAATTCATGTTCCAATTCTTCTGAGTTGACTGTGATTGTTCTAATGCTTTAAAGTCTTTCTCTACCATTTTATTGAAAATATCAATATGTAGTCCCCTAGAGTAGTAAGGGTAGAAGGTAGACTTGGGCTTAAATAATGAATGCTGTGTCAGTATATTTTCCCCTTCATTGGTTATCCCCTCATCCATGAGGCACATTAAATCCACCAATTGATTTTGTTCGTTAGTGGATAATGTGTCGACAGTGGGGTTAATGATGACTGGAATTGAATCATGACCCCCATTATCAGATACAAAGTGTCTGCTCAACGTTAATTTGCGATTAAATTTTTGCAGGTCTATATAAAGATCGAAGTTATTGACCCTCCGCGTGGGGGCAAATGATAATCCTTTCCCCAAAACATTCATCAAAGTGTGATCTATTTGAAAATGGGATAGATTAAAAATACCCTTAGATTTTAATGTTAAGTCATCTGGACAGGTTTTGGTGGGGAGATTTGCTGATTTATCTCTTTTTCCACTCCCTCTGATTCCTCTCCTGAATCCTGTCTTTTTCTCACAGTATTTTTGGTGGTTCCTAACAGGGGTGGGTGGTTGGAATCCCAGGTTGATATTGATTTTCTCATTTTTTCCAACCTGTTTAAAAAATCCTGATTTTCAGTCTCTTCCTTTGTATCTTTCAGTACTTCAAATTTATTATATAAAGGAATATCTGGTGTTCCCGTTTCGTGTCCTCTATATGTATTTGGATGTTTATTGGGGGCATTAGTATGTTTCCTAACATGTGGTGTATGTGGCTTATTCTGCCTCCTATTTTGTTTATGATAATGGGGAATCCATTGTTGTTTTTTCTGGATATTCTGATCCCTTCCTACGGGTTCTATATTATCATTCCGTTGGTATTTAGTTGGAAGTCTAGTGTGTTTTTCATGTGTAGGTCTAGCATGAAAATTGGGGTCTCTAGGAGTTCTAGGGATAATAATATTAACTTTGGGATTAGTATGCTTAGTTTGGGCTGCCCCCTTTGGAATATGAACATTAGGATCATTGGTGCCTTGTGTTAAGGGGTCCCCATTTGTCATAGCTTCCTTTCCTGTGTCCCAACATCTTTGGATATTGAGAGCATAATCTTTCTTATCCCTTAAAAACTTTTTGTTCTTATTAATTAAAATTTGGTTCTCTGATTTTCTCAATTTAATATTCATATCCTTAGTCAATTGCGGGAGTTTGTCCAAGCAGGGAACTTCAAGAATCTCATTTTTAACCTTAGTTATTCTGCTGTCTACTTCAATTATTTCTTTTTTCTTTTCCAGGATTAATAATCGCATTAATTCTAAGGAACAATGGTCCTGGATTCTTTCCCATTCTTTGACAAACTCTGGACTGTCTGTATTATAGGTTGAGGGTTTGAGAACTCTCAGTCCCCTAGGAATACGACCCACCCTAATATATTCCTCTAAGGTGGCCATTTCTAACCAAGACTTAGTTTCCTTCTCCAATAGTTTATACAGCTCATTCATAAGAGATGGCAAACTGGGAGTGATAACTTCTTCTATTGGTATGTCTGAAAACATCTTACTGAATAATTCTGGTTTGTTAAACCTGTTTTGAAGACAATCTAAAAAATGACTGGTGTTAGAATCAGCCATAATCCGTCCGTATAAGGAAGGTGAAAGAGGTGGGGAGGACTGAGGAAGGGGAGATGGAGAGGGTAGGGGGGAAGGAAAAAAGGAAAAGGAAGGGGGAAGGATGGGAGGGGGAAAAGGCGGGGGAAAAGGGAGGAAAGGAGGACGAAACATTAAAACAATACAACAATAATGCACAAGTTAAATACAAATCCCAATATCACAATAATATGTTAATAGGGCAATGAATCATAAGAGTCTAATAGTTGCTGCGTGACTGTGGGAGAAAAAAAGGACAAAACAGTGTGACACAACAAGTGGGTCACACAGATTACCAGTGTAGAAAATTGAGTCCAGTCCGCGCTCTTGCTCTTTAGGATAGTGGAATGGTGGTTCCTCTCTAATCTCTTGCAGCTCTTAGTGTTGAAGGTGTCTGCCCCCACCTCCAATATGGATCCCAGCAGGAAAACTCCAACCGCGATACCAAGTCCCAGAAAAAAAGAAAAAACACAAAAGCGCACCAAGATTGAGATTTGATATGTATTGACAACAAATAAAGATAATAATATGCACTTACATATATAAAAACTTTAATGGTCCAGATCACGATCGTCACTTCTATTGGTAGGGCAACATATGGGATGAAGAGGGGGGGTAATCTCAGTCCTCAGGAACAAGCCCCGCGCGCTGGGGCTGTATTCAGAGGCTGCGCTGCGTCTCTGCTTCACACGCTTGTCGGCGTGTTGATCTGCGTAGTGCGCATGCGCGGCAAATGAGGCCCCCTATAGTAGTCCCGGAAGTGCCCGCCCGTTTTCCGTTTCGATCGAAAATGGCAATAAAAATAGCAATAAAAACACTTGTGTGAAGACTGGCTGTATGTGATAAACAGACCAGCGACACCCTTCGCGACGCGTTTCGAATACAAAAGTATTCTTCCTCAGGCGATATCAGGGGCACCTGTTTGGGGTCCTTTATATACCACATAGATGATTGGTTAATACCAATAAAAGAACATCCAATCCGCTATTGGTTAAATAGAAAAGGGGGATGGTTCAACTTCACCAAGCCTGCCCCTTAATGTTAAAATGAACAGGATATTGATGCTGTATTGCAGTGGTGGCACTTTGAGTAATAATTAGATAATAAAAGACAAAAGTGCCACTCACCAGTGGAAATACATAAAGAGATACCTACAGGTGGCCCTTTTAACAAGTGTCACATATAAAATACATTTGAAAATATATGTAAAAAAGTAGTATTAATAAAACATTGTGCTACCACATAAAAATACAACAGTTAAACATAAAACATATAATATAAAGAAATGGATGTGGAGAAGAAGGGGGGGGGGAAGGGGAAAGGGAAAGGAAGGAGGAAAAGGAAAAACATGTGCAAGGTAAAAAAAGACATAAAAACAAACAAAAATATCAATAACATGTTGAATAAAATTGGCTAAAATAGAATGCATCTCAATTCTGAAATTTTGATAAAACCAGACTGCAAAGAAAAGATCACCTGTCATTTAGTTACCGCAAGAAGGGAGTCAACTCCACATAATCATTTAACCCCCCAGGATGTTTAGTTTGGAGTGTGTATATCCAGAATTGCTCCCTCCTTGCGATAAATAAATCCTTATCGCCACCTCTAGTAGTAGTGGTGATATGTTCTATACCCATGTATTTGACCCCTGTGGTGCTGCATTGATGGACATCCTTAAAATGGGACAGCAAATGGGTTAATGGTTTACCAGAGGTCAATGTTTTAGGGATGTTGACAATATTTCTTAAATGTTCCATCACACGTATTTTCAGATGGCGTTTTGTGCGACCTACATATTGTAGTCCACACCCACATTGTAAAATATATATAACATATGTGGACAGACAGTCAATATAGTTTTTAATCTCATATTCGTGATCTGTCATTTTGGACTTAAAGTGATCTTGTGTCAGCATCCTTGGACAAATTTTACATCTATTGCATCTATGATTACCTTTAAGCCCCAATAGATCTCTAAGGTCCTTCTTCTTATTGGGGACACTACCCTTTAGAAGGCTCGGGGCCAGCATGGTTTTAAGATTATCACTTTTAGTAAAAACAATAGGAGGTCTTTCTGGTAAAAACTTTGTCAAAATGGGGTCCAAATGTAAAATGTACCAATATTTATTAAGAATATGTCTCATCTTATTATGTGACCTATTAAATTTGGTAATGAAATACGGTGTCTTATTATCCTTGTCTGGTCTGTATTTTTCCCTGTGTTTCTTTATTTTTGGCCTCACAATTTGTGGTACAGTGTTAGATGTGATGACTTCACTGTCAATCGTATCTTCCACTAAATGTATGGGTGTATCCTGACTCCCAGTGTCATTGGCGTTTATATGGTGATCTAAGTTCTTACTTTTGGGGCAAATTAATTTTTCCCTATTACAGCGTAATGCCTTATTAAATGCTTTTTTAACAGTGGTTCTATCATATCCCTTTTGTAAAAATCGTTCTTGAAGTATTTGTGACTGAGATTTAAATGTCTCTAAGTCAGTACAATTTCACCTCATCCGCAAGAACTGGCTGTAGGGGATATTATCAATACATCTTTTTTCATGGCCACTCGTGGGGTGCAAGAAAGAGTTTACATTAGTGCTCTTAAAGTGGGTTTTAGTGAGTAGCTTGTTTTCAGAAACATATATCTCCAAATCCAAGTAGGTGATAGTATTTGGACTCAGCTCACTTGTGAAGGTGAGGTTGAATTCATTCTTATTCAACCCATCCACGAAGTTATCAAATGAGGTGCTATCGCCATCCCAGATGGCGATCACATCATCGATGTATCTCCGCCACATGACCAACTGCGGCGGAGATACATCAGCACCCCATATATGTAACGATTCCCACCATCCCATGTATAAATTTGCAAAAGATGGTGCAAAACGTGTCCCCATAGCAGTGCCACACAGTTGTAAATAAAACTCGTGCTCAAATAGAAAATAATTATGTGTCAAAATAAATTCAATTGAGTCGTGAATGAACCTACGCTGATGAAGAGGTAAAGTGCCATGTAGTGATAAGAAATAATTAATCGCATCTAATCCCCCTTTATGGGGAATAGACGTGTACAGTGTCTGAACATCTAATGTAACAAGTTTATATGTTGGTTTCCAATTAAATTCAGTGAAAATAGTGAGTAAAGAGGTGGTATCAAGTAAATGTGAAGGTAAAGTGGATACTAGTGGTTGTAAAAAGAAATCTACATAAGAAGAGAGATTAGCAGTGAGCGAATTAATTCCCGAAATAATAGGTCGCCCCGGTGGATTAATAAGTGATTTTTGAATCTTTGGCAAATGGTACATGATAGGGATGGTGGGAGCCGTACAATACAAATAATCAAACTCATGCTTTTTAAGAACATTAGACTCATAAGCAGAGTTTAGCAACTCTTTGAGATCATTCTGGAACTGTACTGAAGGATCTTTGGGAAGTTTACAGTAAGAGCGAGGGTCTGAAAGCAATCTGTTTGCCTCCAGACAATAATCTGTTCTATCTTGGAGTATGATGCCTCCACCCTTATCTGCTTCCCTTACAACTGTATTAGGATCTTGACGTAATACTTTTAATGAATGTCTTTCCTGACTAGTCAAATTCATGTTCCAATTCTTCTGAGTTGACTGTGATTGTTCTAATGCTTTAAAGTCTTTCTCTACCATTTTATTGAAAATATCAATATGTAGTCCCCTAGAGTAGTAAGGGTAGAAGGTAGACTTGGGCTTAAATAATGAATGCTGTGTCAGTATATTTTCCCCTTCATTGGTTATCCCCTCATCCATGAGGCACATTAAATCCACCAATTGATTTTGTTCGTTAGTGGATAATGTGTCGACAGTGGGGTTAATGATGACTGGAATTGAATCATGACCCCCATTATCAGATACAAAGTGTCTGCTCAACGTTAATTTGCGATTAAATTTTTGCAGGTCTATATAAAGATCGAAGTTATTGACCCTCCGCGTGGGGGCAAATGATAATCCTTTCCCCAAAACATTCATCAAAGTGTGATCTATTTGAAAATGGGATAGATTAAAAATACCCTTAGATTTTAATGTTAAGTCATCTGGACAGGTTTTGGTGGGGAGATTTGCTGATTTATCTCTTTTTCCACTCCCTCTGATTCCTCTCCTGAATCCTGTCTTTTTCTCACAGTATTTTTGGTGGTTCCTAACAGGGGTGGGTGGTTGGAATCCCAGGTTGATATTGATTTTCTCATTTTTTCCAACCTGTTTAAAAAATCCTGATTTTCAGTCTCTTCCTTTGTATCTTTCAGTACTTCAAATTTATTATATAAAGGAATATCTGGTGTTCCCGTTTCGTGTCCTCTATATGTATTTGGATGTTTATTGGGGGCATTAGTATGTTTCCTAACATGTGGTGTATGTGGCTTATTCTGCCTCCTATTTTGTTTATGATAATGGGGAATCCATTGTTGTTTTTTCTGGATATTCTGATCCCTTCCTACGGGTTCTATATTATCATTCCGTTGGTATTTAGTTGGAAGTCTAGTGTGTTTTTCATGTGTAGGTCTAGCATGAAAATTGGGGTCTCTAGGAGTTCTAGGGATAATAATATTAACTTTGGGATTAGTATGCTTAGTTTGGGCTGCCCCCTTTGGAATATGAACATTAGGATCATTGGTGCCTTGTGTTAAGGGGTCCCCATTTGTCATAGCTTCCTTTCCTGTGTCCCAACATCTTTGGATATTGAGAGCATAATCTTTCTTATCCCTTAAAAACTTTTTGTTCTTATTAATTAAAATTTGGTTCTCTGATTTTCTCAATTTAATATTCATATCCTTAGTCAATTGCGGGAGTTTGTCCAAGCAGGGAACTTCAAGAATCTCATTTTTAACCTTAGTTATTCTGCTGTCTACTTCAATTATTTCTTTTTTCTTTTCCAGGATTAATAATCGCATTAATTCTAAGGAACAATGGTCCTGGATTCTTTCCCATTCTTTGACAAACTCTGGACTGTCTGTATTATAGGTTGAGGGTTTGAGAACTCTCAGTCCCCTAGGAATACGACCCACCCTAATATATTCCTCTAAGGTGGCCATTTCTAACCAAGACTTAGTTTCCTTCTCCAATAGTTTATACAGCTCATTCATAAGAGATGGCAAACTGGGAGTGATAACTTCTTCTATTGGTATGTCTGAAAACATCTTACTGAATAATTCTGGTTTGTTAAACCTGTTTTGAAGACAATCTAAAAAATGACTGGTGTTAGAATCAGCCATAATCCGTCCGTATAAGGAAGGTGAAAGAGGTGGGGAGGACTGAGGAAGGGGAGATGGAGAGGGTAGGGGGGAAGGAAAAAAGGAAAAGGAAGGGGGAAGGATGGGAGGGGGAAAAGGCGGGGGAAAAGGGAGGAAAGGAGGACGAAACATTAAAACAATACAACAATAATGCACAAGTTAAATACAAATCCCAATATCACAATAATATGTTAATAGGGCAATGAATCATAAGAGTCTAATAGTTGCTGCGTGACTGTGGGAGAAAAAAAGGACAAAACAGTGTGACACAACAAGTGGGTCACACAGATTACCAGTGTAGAAAATTGAGTCCAGTCCGCGCTCTTGCTCTTTAGGATAGTGGAATGGTGGTTCCTCTCTAATCTCTTGCAGCTCTTAGTGTTGAAGGTGTCTGCCCCCACCTCCAATATGGATCCCAGCAGGAAAACTCCAACCGCGATACCAAGTCCCAGAAAAAAAGAAAAAACACAAAAGCGCACCAAGATTGAGATTTGATATGTATTGACAACAAATAAAGATAATAATATGCACTTACATATATAAAAACTTTAATGGTCCAGATCACGATCGTCACTTCTATTGGTAGGGCAACATATGGGATGAAGAGGGGGGGTAATCTCAGTCCTCAGGAACAAGCCCCGCGCGCTGGTGCTGTATTCAGAGGCTGCGCTGCGTCTCTGCTTCACACGCTTGTCGGCGTGTTGATCTGCGTAGTGCGCATGCGCGGCAAATGAGGCCCCCTATAGTAGTCCCGGAAGTGCCCGCCCGTTTTCCGTTTCGATCGAAAATGGCAATAAAAATAGCAATAAAAACACTTGTGTGAAGACTGGCTGTATGTGATAAACAGACCAGCGACACCCTTCGCGACGCGTTTCGAATACAAAAGTATTCTTCCTCAGGCGATATCAGGGGCACCTGTTTGGGGTCCTTTATATACCACATAGATGATTGGTTAATACCAATAAAAGAACATCCAATCCACTATTGGTTAAATAGAAAAGGGGGATGGTTCAACTTCACCAAGCCTGCCCCTTAATGTTAAAATGAACAGGATATTGATGCTGTATTGCAGTGGTGGCACTTTGAGTAATAATTAGATAATAAAAGACAAAAGTGCCACTCACCAGTGGAAATACATAAAGAGATACCTACAGGTGGCCCTTTTAACAAGTGTCACATATAAAATACATTTGAAAATATATGTAAAAAAGTAGTATTAATAAAACATTGTGCTACCACATAAAAATACAACAGTTAAACATAAAACATATAATATAAAGAAATGGATGTGGAGAAGAAGGGGGGGGGGAGGGGAAAGGGAAAGGAAGGAGGAAAAGGAAAAACATGTGCAAGGTAAAAAAAGACATAAAAACAAACAAAAATATCAATAACATGTTGAATAAAATTGGCTAAAATAGAATGCATCTCAATTCTGAAATTTTGATAAAACCAGACTGCAAAGAAAAGATCACCTGTCATTTAGTTACCGCAAGAAGGGAGTCAACTCCACATAATCATTTAACCCCCCAGGATGTTTAGTTTGGAGTGTGTATATCCAGAATTGCTCCCTCCTTGCGATAAATAAATCCTTATCGCCACCTCTAGTAGTAGTGGTGATATGTTCTATACCCATGTATTTGACCCCTGTGGTGCTGCATTGATGGACATCCTTAAAATGGGACAGCAAATGGGTTAATGGTTTACCAGAGGTCAATGTTTTAGGGATGTTGACAATATTTCTTAAATGTTCCATCACACGTATTTTCAGATGGCGTTTTGTGCGACCTACATATTGTAGTCCACACCCACATTGTAAAATATATATAACATATGTGGACAGACAGTCAATATAGTTTTTAATCTCATATTCGTGATCTGTCATTTTGGACTTAAAGTGATCTTGTGTCAGCATCCTTGGACAAATTTTACATCTATTGCATCTATGATTACCTTTAAGCCCCAATAGATCTCTAAGGTCCTTCTTCTTATTGGGGACACTACCCTTTAGAAGGCTCGGGGCCAGCATGGTTTTAAGATTATCACTTTTAGTAAAAACAATAGGAGGTCTTTCTGGTAAAAACTTTGTCAAAATGGGGTCCAAATGTAAAATGTACCAATATTTATTAAGAATATGTCTCATCTTATTATGTGACCTATTAAATTTGGTAATGAAATACGGTGTCTTATTATCCTTGTCTGGTCTGTATTTTTCCCTGTGTTTCTTTATTTTTGGCCTCACAATTTGTGGTACAGTGTTAGATGTGATGACTTCACTGTCAATCGTATCTTCCACTAAATGTATGGGTGTATCCTGACTCCCAGTGTCATTGGCGTTTATATGGTGATCTAAGTTCTTACTTTTGGGGCAAATTAATTTTTCCCTATTACAGCGTAATGCCTTATTAAATGCTTTTTTAACAGTGGTTCTATCATATCCCTTTTGTAAAAATCGTTCTTGAAGTATTTGTGACTGAGATTTAAATGTCTCTAAGTCAGTACAATTTCACCTCATCCGCAAGAACTGGCTGTAGGGGATATTATCAATACATCTTTTTTCATGGCCACTCGTGGGGTGCAAGAAAGAGTTTACATTAGTGCTCTTAAAGTGGGTTTTAGTGAGTAGCTTGTTTTCAGAAACATATATCTCCAAATCCAAGTAGGTGATAGTATTTGGACTCAGCTCACTTGTGAAGGTGAGGTTGAATTCATTCTTATTCAACCCATCCACGAAGTTATCAAATGAGGTGCTATCGCCATCCCAGATGGCGATCACATCATCGATGTATCTCCGCCACATGACCAACTGCGGCGGAGATACATCAGCACCCCATATATGTAACGATTCCCACCATCCCATGTATAAATTTGCAAAAGATGGTGCAAAACGTGTCCCCATAGCAGTGCCACACAGTTGTAAATAAAACTCGTGCTCAAATAGAAAATAATTATGTGTCAAAATAAATTCAATTGAGTCGTGAATGAACCTACGCTGATGAAGAGGTAAAGTGCCATGTAGTGATAAGAAATAATTAATCGCATCTAATCCCCCTTTATGGGGAATAGACGTGTACAGTGTCTGAACATCTAATGTAACAAGTTTATATGTTGGTTTCCAATTAAATTCAGTGAAAATAGTGAGTAAAGAGGTGGTATCAAGTAAATGTGAAGGTAAAGTGGATACTAGTGGTTGTAAAAAGAAATCTACATAAGAAGAGAGATTAGCAGTGAGCGAATTAATTCCCGAAATAATAGGTCGCCCCGGTGGATTAATAAGTGATTTTTGAATCTTTGGCAAATGGTACATGATAGGGATGGTGGGAGCCGTACAATACAAATAATCAAACTCATGCTTTTTAAGAACATTAGACTCATAAGCAGAGTTTAGCAACTCTTTGAGATCATTCTGGAACTGTACTGAAGGATCTTTGGGAAGTTTACAGTAAGAGCGAGGGTCTGAAAGCAATCTGTTTGCCTCCAGACAATAATCTGTTCTATCTTGGAGTATGATGCCTCCACCCTTATCTGCTTCCCTTACAACTGTATTAGGATCTTGACGTAATACTTTTAATGAATGTCTTTCCTGACTAGTCAAATTCATGTTCCAATTCTTCTGAGTTGACTGTGATTGTTCTAATGCTTTAAAGTCTTTCTCTACCATTTTATTGAAAATATCAATATGTAGTCCCCTAGAGTAGTAAGGGTAGAAGGTAGACTTGGGCTTAAATAATGAATGCTGTGTCAGTATATTTTCCCCTTCATTGGTTATCCCCTCATCCATGAGGCACATTAAATCCACCAATTGATTTTGTTCGTTAGTGGATAATGTGTCGACAGTGGGGTTAATGATGACTGGAATTGAATCATGACCCCCATTATCAGATACAAAGTGTCTGCTCAACGTTAATTTGCGATTAAATTTTTGCAGGTCTATATAAAGATCGAAGTTATTGACCCTCCGCGTGGGGGCAAATGATAATCCTTTCCCCAAAACATTCATCAAAGTGTGATCTATTTGAAAATGGGATAGATTAAAAATACCCTTAGATTTTAATGTTAAGTCATCTGGACAGGTTTTGGTGGGGAGATTTGCTGATTTATCTCTTTTTCCACTCCCTCTGATTCCTCTCCTGAATCCTGTCTTTTTCTCACAGTATTTTTGGTGGTTCCTAACAGGGGTGGGTGGTTGGAATCCCAGGTTGATATTGATTTTCTCATTTTTTCCAACCTGTTTAAAAAATCCTGATTTTCAGTCTCTTCCTTTGTATCTTTCAGTACTTCAAATTTATTATATAAAGGAATATCTGGTGTTCCCGTTTCGTGTCCTCTATATGTATTTGGATGTTTATTGGGGGCATTAGTATGTTTCCTAACATGTGGTGTATGTGGCTTATTCTGCCTCCTATTTTGTTTATGATAATGGGGAATCCATTGTTGTTTTTTCTGGATATTCTGATCCCTTCCTACGGGTTCTATATTATCATTCCGTTGGTATTTAGTTGGAAGTCTAGTGTGTTTTTCATGTGTAGGTCTAGCATGAAAATTGGGGTCTCTAGGAGTTCTAGGGATAATAATATTAACTTTGGGATTAGTATGCTTAGTTTGGGCTGCCCCCTTTGGAATATGAACATTAGGATCATTGGTGCCTTGTGTTAAGGGGTCCCCATTTGTCATAGCTTCCTTTCCTGTGTCCCAACATCTTTGGATATTGAGAGCATAATCTTTCTTATCCCTTAAAAACTTTTTGTTCTTATTAATTAAAATTTGGTTCTCTGATTTTCTCAATTTAATATTCATATCCTTAGTCAATTGCGGGAGTTTGTCCAAGCAGGGAACTTCAAGAATCTCATTTTTAACCTTAGTTATTCTGCTGTCTACTTCAATTATTTCTTTTTTCTTTTCCAGGATTAATAATCGCATTAATTCTAAGGAACAATGGTCCTGGATTCTTTCCCATTCTTTGACAAACTCTGGACTGTCTGTATTATAGGTTGAGGGTTTGAGAACTCTCAGTCCCCTAGGAATACGACCCACCCTAATATATTCCTCTAAGGTGGCCATTTCTAACCAAGACTTAGTTTCCTTCTCCAATAGTTTATACAGCTCATTCATAAGAGATGGCAAACTGGGAGTGATAACTTCTTCTATTGGTATGTCTGAAAACATCTTACTGAATAATTCTGGTTTGTTAAACCTGTTTTGAAGACAATCTAAAAAATGACTGGTGTTAGAATCAGCCATAATCCGTCCGTATAAGGAAGGTGAAAGAGGTGGGGAGGACTGAGGAAGGGGAGATGGAGAGGGTAGGGGGGAAGGAAAAAAGGAAAAGGAAGGGGGAAGGATGGGAGGGGGAAAAGGCGGGGGAAAAGGGAGGAAAGGAGGACGAAACATTAAAACAATACAACAATAATGCACAAGTTAAATACAAATCCCAATATCACAATAATATGTTAATAGGGCAATGAATCATAAGAGTCTAATAGTTGCTGCGTGACTGTGGGAGAAAAAAAGGACAAAACAGTGTGACACAACAAGTGGGTCACACAGATTACCAGTGTAGAAAATTGAGTCCAGTCCGCGCTCTTGCTCTTTAGGATAGTGGAATGGTGGTTCCTCTCTAATCTCTTGCAGCTCTTAGTGTTGAAGGTGTCTGCCCCCACCTCCAATATGGATCCCAGCAGGAAAACTCCAACCGCGATACCAAGTCCCAGAAAAAAAGAAAAAACACAAAAGCGCACCAAGATTGAGATTTGATATGTATTGACAACAAATAAAGATAATAATATGCACTTACATATATAAAAACTTTAATGGTCCAGATCACGATCGTCACTTCTATTGGTAGGGCAACATATGGGATGAAGAGGGGGGGTAATCTCAGTCCTCAGGAACAAGCCCCGCGCGCTGGTGCTGTATTCAGAGGCTGCGCTGCGTCTCTGCTTCACACGCTTGTCGGCGTGTTGATCTGCGTAGTGCGCATGCGCGGCAAATGAGGCCCCCTATAGTAGTCCCGGAAGTGCCCGCCCGTTTTCCGTTTCGATCGAAAATGGCAATAAAAATAGCAATAAAAACACTTGTGTGAAGACTGGCTGTATGTGATAAACAGACCAGCGACACCCTTCGCGACGCGTTTCGAATACAAAAGTATTCTTCCTCAGGCGATATCAGGGGCACCTGTTTGGGGTCCTTTATATACCACATAGATGATTGGTTAATACCAATAAAAGAACATCCAATCCACTATTGGTTAAATAGAAAAGGGGGATGGTTCAACTTCACCAAGCCTGCCCCTTAATGTTAAAATGAACAGGATATTGATGCTGTATTGCAGTGGTGGCACTTTGAGTAATAATTAGATAATAAAAGACAAAAGTGCCACTCACCAGTGGAAATACATAAAGAGATACCTACAGGTGGCCCTTTTAACAAGTGTCACATATAAAATACATTTGAAAATATATGTAAAAAAGTAGTATTAATAAAACATTGTGCTACCACATAAAAATACAACAGTTAAACATAAAACATATAATATAAAGAAATGGATGTGGAGAAGAAGGGGGGGGGGAAGGGGAAAGGGAAAGGAAGGAGGAAAAGGAAAAACATGTGCAAGGTAAAAAAAGACATAAAAACAAACAAAAATATCAATAACATGTTGAATAAAATTGGCTAAAATAGAATGCATCTCAATTCTGAAATTTTGATAAAACCAGACTGCAAAGAAAAGATCACCTGTCATTTAGTTACCGCAAGAAGGGAGTCAACTCCACATAATCATTTAACCCCCCAGGATGTTTAGTTTGGAGTGTGTATATCCAGAATTGCTCCCTCCTTGCGATAAATAAATCCTTATCGCCACCTCTAGTAGTAGTGGTGATATGTTCTATACCCATGTATTTGACCCCTGTGGTGCTGCATTGATGGACATCCTTAAAATGGGACAGCAAATGGGTTAATGGTTTACCAGAGGTCAATGTTTTAGGGATGTTGACAATATTTCTTAAATGTTCCATCACACGTATTTTCAGATGGCGTTTTGTGCGACCTACATATTGTAGTCCACACCCACATTGTAAAATATATATAACATATGTGGACAGACAGTCAATATAGTTTTTAATCTCGTATTCGTGATCTGTCATTTTGGACTTAAAGTGATCTTGTGTCAGCATCCTTGGACAAATTTTACATCTATTGCATCTATGATTACCTTTAAGCCCCAATAGATCTCTAAGGTCCTTCTTCTTATTGGGGACACTACCCTTTAGAAGGCTCGGGGCCAGCATGGTTTTAAGATTATCACTTTTAGTAAAAACAATAGGAGGTCTTTCTGGTAAAAACTTTGTCAAAATGGGGTCCAAATGTAAAATGTACCAATATTTATTAAGAATATGTCTTATCTTATTATGTGACCTATTAAATTTGGTAATGAAATACGGTGTCTTATTATCCTTGTCTGGTCTGTATTTTTCCCTGTGTTTCTTTATTTTTGGCCTCACAATTTGTGGTACAGTGTTAGATGTGATGACTTCACTGTCAATCGTATCTTCCACTAAATGTATGGGTGTATCCTGACTCCCAGTGTCATTGGCGTTTATATGGTGATCTAAGTTCTTACTTTTGGGGCAAATTAATTTTTCCCTATTACAGCGTAATGCCTTATTAAATGCTTTTTTAACAGTGGTTCTATCATATCCCTTTTGTAAAAATCGTTCTTGAAGTATTTGTGACTGAGATTTAAATGTCTCTAAGTCAGTACAATTTCGCCTCATCCGCAAGAACTGGCTGTAGGGGATATTATCAATACATCTTTTTTCATGGCCACTCGTGGGGTGCAAGAAAGAGTTTACATTAGTGCTCTTAAAGTGGGTTTTAGTGAGTAGCTTGTTTTCAGAAACATATATCTCCAAATCCAAGTAGGTGATAGTATTTGGACTCAGCTCACTTGTGAAGGTGAGGTTGAATTCATTCTTATTCAACCCATCCACGAAGTTATCAAATGAGGTGCTATCGCCATCCCAGATGGCGATCACATCATCGATGTATCTCCGCCACATGACCAACTGCGGCGGAGATACATCAGCACCCCATATATGTAACGATTCCCACCATCCCATGTATAAATTTGCAAAAGATGGTGCAAAACGTGTCCCCATAGCAGTGCCACACAGTTGTAAATAAAACTCGTGCTCAAATAGAAAATAATTATGTGTCAAAATAAATTCAATTGAGTCGTGAATGAACCTACGCTGATGAAGAGGTAAAGTGCCATGTAGTGATAAGAAATAATTAATCGCATCTAATCCCCCTTTATGGGGAATAGACGTGTACAGTGTCTGAACATCTAATGTAACAAGTTTATATGTTGGTTTCCAATTAAATTCAGTGAAAATAGTGAGTAAAGAGGTGGTATCAAGTAAATGTGAAGGTAAAGTGGATACTAGTGGTTGTAAAAAGAAATCTACATAAGAAGAGAGATTAGCAGTGAGCGAATTAATTCCCGAAATAATAGGTCGCCCCGGTGGATTAATAAGTGATTTGTGAATCTTTGGCAAATGGTACATGATAGGGATGGTGGGAGCCGTACAATACAAATAATCAAACTCATGCTTTTTAAGAACATTAGACTCATAAGCAGAGTTTAGCAACTCTTTGAGATCATTCTGGAACTGTACTGAAGGATCTTTGGGAAGTTTACAGTAAGAGCTAGGGTCTGAAAGCAATCTGTTTGCCTCCAGACAATAATCTGTTCTATCTTGGAGTATGATGCCTCCACCCTTATCTGCTTCCCTTACAACTGTATTAGGATCTTGACGTAATACTTTTAACGAATGTCTTTCCTGACTAGTCAAATTCATGTTCCAATTCTTCTGAGTTGACTGTGATTGTTCTAATGCTTTAAAGTCTTTCTCTACCATTTTATTGAAAATATCAATATGTAGTCCCCTAGAGTAGTAAGGGTAGAAGGTAGACTTGGGCTTAAATAATGAATGCTGTGTCAGTATATTTTCCCCTTCATTGGTTATCCCCTCATCCATGAGGCACATTAAATCCACCAATTGATTTTGTTCGTTAGTGGATAATGTGTCGACAGTGGGGTTAATGATGACTGGAATTGAATCATGACCCCCATTATCAGATACAAAGTGTCTGCTTAATGTTAATTTGCGATTAAATTTTTGCAGGTCTATATAAAGATCGAAGTTATTGACCCTCCGCGTGGGGGCAAATGATAATCCTTTCCCCAAAACATTCATCAAAGTGTGATCTATTTGAAAATGGGATAGATTAAAAATACCCTTAGATTTTAATGTTAAGTCATCTGGACAGGTTTTGGTGGGGAGATTTGCTGATTTATCTCTTTTACCACTCCCTCTGATTCCTCTCCTGAATCCTGTCTTTTTCTCACAGTATTTTTGGTGGTTCCTAACAGGGGTGGGTGGTTGGAATCCCAGGTTGATATTGATTTTCTCATTTTTTCCAACCTGTTTAAAAAATCCTGATTTTCAGTCTCTTCCTTTGTATCTTTCAGTACTTCAAATTAATTATATAAAGGAATATCTGGTGTTCCCGTTTCGTGTCCTCTATATGTGTTTGGATGTTTATTGGGGGCATTAGTATGTTTCCTAACATGTGGTGTATGTGGCTTATTCTGCCTCCTATTTTGTTTATGATAATGGGGAATCCATTGTTGTTTTTTCTGGATATTCTGATCCCATCCTACGGGTTCTATATTATCATTCCGTTGGTATTTAGACGGAAGTCTAGTGTGTTTTTCATGTGTAGGTCTAGCATGAAAATTGGGGTCTCTAGGAGTTCTAGGGATAATAATATTAACTTTGGGATTAGTATGCTTAGTTTGGGCTGCCCCCTTTGGAATATGAACATTAGGATCATTGGTGCCTTGTGTTAAGGGGTCCCCATTTGTCATAGCTTCCTTTCCTGTGTCCCAACATCTTTGGATATTGAGAGCATAATCTTTCTTATCCCTTAAAAACTTTTTGTTCTTATTAATTAAAATTTGGTTCTCTGATTTTCTCAATTTAATATTCATATCCTTAGTCAATTGCGGGAGTTTGTCCAAGCAGGGAACTTCAAGAATCTCATTTTTAACCTTAGTTATTCTGCTGTCTACTTCAATTATTTCTTTTTTCCTTTCCAGGATTAATAATCGCATTAATTCTAAGGAACAATGGTCCTGGATTCTTTCCCATTCTTTGACAAACTCTGGACTGTCTGTATTATAGGTTGAGGGTTTGAGAACTCTCAGTCCCCTAGGAATACGACCCACCCTAATATATTCCTCTAAGGTGGCCATTTCTAACCAAGACTTAGTTTCCTTCTCCAATAGTTTATACAGCTCATTCATAAGAGATGGCAAACTGGGAGTGATAACTTCTTCTATTGGTATGTCTGAAAACATCTTACTGAATAATTCTGGTTTGTTAAACCTGTTTTGAAGACAATCTAAAAAATGACTGGTGTTAGAATCAGCCATAATCCGTCCGTATAAGGAAGGTGAAAGAGGTGGGGAGGACTGAGGAAGGGGAGATGGAGAGGGTAGGGGGGAAGGAAAAAAGGAAAAGGAAGGGGGAAGGATGGGAGGGGGAAAAGGCGGGGGAAAAGGGAGGAAAGGAGGACGAAACATTAAAACAATACAACAATAATGCACAAGTTAAATACAAATCCCAATATCACAATAATATGTTAATAGGGCAATGAATCATAAGAGTCTAATAGTTGCTGCGTGACTGTGGGAGAAAAAAAGGACAAAACAGTGTGACACAACAAGTGGGTCACACAGATTACCAGTGTAGAAAATTGAGTCCAGTCCGCGCTCTTGCTCTTTAGGATAGTGGAATGGTGGTTCCTCTCTAATCTCTTGCAGCTCTTAGTGTTGAAGGTGTCTGCCCCCACCTCCAATATGGATCCCAGCAGGAAAACTCCAACCGCGATACCAAGTCCCAGAAAAAAAGAAAAAACACAAAAGCGCACCAAGATTGAGATTTGATATGTATTGACAACAAATAAAGATAATAATATGCACTTACATATATAAAAACTTTAATGGTCCAGATCACGATCGTCACTTCTATTGGTAGGGCAACATATGGGATGAAGAGGGGGGGTAATCTCAGTCCTCAGGAACAAGCCCTGCGCGCTGGTGCTGTATTCAGAGGCTGCGCTGCGTCTCTGCTTCACACGCTTGTCGGCGTGTTGATCTGCGTAGTGCGCATGCGCGGCAAATGAGGCCCCCTATAGTAGTCCCGGAAGTGCCCGCCCGTTTTCCGTTTCGATCGAAAATGGCAATAAAAATAGCAATAAAAACACTTGTGTGAAGACTGGCTGTATGTGATAAACAGACCAGCGACACCCTTCGCGACGCGTTTCGAATACAAAAGTATTCTTCCTCAGGCAATATCAGGGGCACCTGTTTGGGGTCCTTTATATACCACATAGATGATTGGTTAATACCAATAAAAGAACATCCAATCCACTATTGGTTAAATAGAAAAGGGGGATGGTTCAACTTCACCAAGCCTGCCCCTTAATGTTAAAATGAACAGGATATTGATGCTGTATTGCAGTGGTGGCACTTTGAGTAATAATTAGATAATAAAAGACAAAAGTGAAGTTGAACCATCCCCCTTTTCTATTTAACCAATAGTGGATTGGATGTTCTTTTATTGGTATTAACCAATCATCTATGTGGTATATAAAGGACCCCAAACAGGTGCCCCTGATATTGCCTGAGGAAGAATACTTTTGTATTCGAAACGCGTCGCGAAGGGTGTCGCTGGTCTGTTTATCACATACAGCCAGTCTTCACACAAGTGTTTTTATTGCTATTTTTATTGCCATTTTCGATCGAAACGGAAAACGGGCGGGCACTTCCGGGACTACTATAGGGGCCTCATTTGCCGCGCATGCGCACTACGCAGATCAACACGCCGACAAGCGTGTAAAGCAGAGACGCAGCGCAGCCTCTGAATACAGCCCCAGCGCGCGGGGCTTGTTCCTGAGGACTGAGATTACCCCCCCTCTTCATCCCATATGTTGCCCTACCAATAGAAGTGACGATCGTGATCTGGACCATTAAAGTTTTTATATATGTAAGTGCATATTATTATCTTTATTTGTTGTCAATACATATCAAATCTCAATCTTGGTGCGCTTTTGTGTTTTTTCTTTTTTTCTGGGACTTGGTATCGCGGTTGGAGTTTTCCTGCTGGGATCCATATTGGAGGTGGGGGCAGACACCTTCAACACTAAGAGCTGCAAGAGATTAGAGAGGAACCACCATTCCACTATCCTAAAGAGCAAGAGCGCGGACTGGACTCAATTTTCTCAATTATATTGCACCAGATATCAACTTGATTTAATGACACCGATTGAATTGAACACACCTGTGAGTCATATAATGTTTATTAACATGAGGGACTATTTAACACCAGATAGCCCCTTTGGTGTCCATCCCCTGATGAAATCCGCAAAGGCGGAAGAAACGCGTAGGGACGGTTTACATTGTAACTACGGTGGCTGACCTGCCTTCGGCACCAGAGAGAGACCAAGGAAACACAAGCAAAGTCCTTCCGGTATCCAGTACCACATGCGTGGGAGTAATGGCGGACGCACGCTGCTGAGAAGCTCCTGACGGATGGTTGATATACACCCTGGAGAAAACGGTGTTCTCAAGTACTGGAATACGAACTAATCGTGAGATTGCAGAGCGGAGGTGACTGTGGAGTCTTCGTTTGGTGCATGGGCAGGTCCCATAAAATGCTTGTTTTAATCAGACAAATTGTAAGTGTGCATTTGTCATGTCCATGATTTATTAAATTGTTCATCTGATTTTACACAAGGATCGGGCGCTTTTTCTCTTTTTTCTCTTTTCTTTTTCTAATATATATACATATATATATATATATACATATATATATATATATATACATATAGTATGTATATATATATATATATATATCATACTATATGTATATATATAGTCTGTTTTATACACACATACACGTGTGTGTGTGTGTGTGTGTGTGTGTGTGTGTGTATATATATATATATATATATATATATATATATATATATGGTATAACCCAGAGGTGCGCCAAGTGGGGGGGGGGGAGATTTTTCGGGGGGGGGGGGTGGCGCGTGGTTGCAGAGGCCCCGCGCACTTCCTCGAGGCATTACCTTGACTCTGCCGGCGTCACTCGTGTCCATGGCAACGCGGTGTTAAATTACGCCGCGGAGTCATGTGACGTCACCCTCGTCAAATGCCGCTGCAGGTCACATAACGCCGCATCAAGGTGGGGGGGGGGGCGCGAGCACCAACAGAGGGAAGGCAGGGGGGCGAGCTGCAAAAGTTTGTGCTCCCCTGGTATAACCAATAAATAATATAGCTGATATAGCAATCTGGTTGTCGCTAGAGAGAGATTATAATGGCAGTGAGAAATAGTGGCCAGAATTAATAACAGTGCAATTACTAAAAAGTAGCTGTAATAAAATAATAATAAACACTATGCCTAAACACAATAAAAGTCCAGAAACCTAGCTCTAATAGCTATGTTATAACTCAATCATTAAAGGATCCAATTCGGGCGTCCTCTGGAGCCCTGGCAGCTCTCTTCAGGGAAACAACCACCTCCTCGATAGATATCTAAACAAAACAAAAAGAAGAGAAAGCGCCCGCTCCATGTGTAAATTTGGTTTAACAATTTCATTTCCTGGACAAGATAAAAATAACAAACTCACAAACGCCCGTTTGGTAAAAGCATTGTGTGAGACAGGCTCGGGCTCCATGGTAATCCGGTGGTCAATCCGCAGCTCCAGACTTTGGACGATGACCGGGAAACTCGATAGGCTGCGCCCCTCGCAGTGTGGTCCTCCGGCAATCTGTAGTATGCAGTTGTGATTCCACTCTGTAATTCCGGTGTCTCGTCTTGGTTGCGTACCAACTTCCCTTCCGGCGTCAAGACGGATAGTGTGGCAATAACGAGAAGAAAGTACCTACGCGTTTCTTCAGCACACGGCCGATTTCATCAGGGGATAATGCTACAACTCACTCGTAATGGTTTTATAGTCCTACAGTCCAATTGGTAATGGCATAATAGATCACATGTGTTACTGATTTTAGATAATACAGTAATAGATTCTTGTATGACACACACACACACACATATATATATATATACACACATACGTATGTTTATATATATATATATATATATATATATATATATATACACACACACATACATATATATATTTACACACACATACATATAAAACGGTCTTCTTCGGAGAGCAGAAGATATATATATGTATATATAAATATATATATATATATATATATACATATATATATATGTGTGTGTATATGTGTATATATATATTTACACACACATATACACACACATAATGTTATAGGTTAGCGGTGCGTGAACTGGGGGGCGGGAGATTTGTCTGGGGGTGCGCGGGCGGGTGCATAGGTCCCGCGCTCCTCCCCAAGGCATTTAAATGAAATGCCGGGGATCACGTGAGGCCTCTGCAACAGTAACACTGACCGGGATTCAGACACGTCTCCATGGCTACGCGGCATCAAATGACACCGCGGGGTCATGTGACGTCACTCGACCCCGGAGCGTCATTTGCCGCAGCTGGCAGGTAGGAGAGGGGGCGCAAGACCGGGGGAGGCCAGGCAGGGGGACGCAGCTTCAGAAGTTTGCGCTCCCCTGTTATAGATTACCATGCCAACAAATTGTAATAGTGCTACAGGGATCAATAAATATTACATTTAATACTTAATTATTGTGATGTTTCTAATCTACTGTGTGTTACAAATAACATTAATATCTTACAACTGAATACATTGCAATAATGTGATACCTATTTATTTGTGATTTAAAGTGTGTTACATAGTGATAAATTATCTAATAAATAAATCTTAAACTAATCCCACACAGTGACTACTTAATTCTGTGAATAAATGTGTTTTTAATGTCATTACTATGAAGGAGATGAAGATATAGTGTATATATAAATTCCTACCTGCAAACGCCGTCTCAGCCTGTCAGAATACGCGCAGAGTGACCTGTCGTGACACGTCAGGTCACTCTGTAACCGAACCCGGATCTGTGACGCATATGTACTGAGGTGGGGTTGGATCCCCCACGGTTATTTCTTGTTTAATTAATAAATAATTTACTATATTTTAATCTCTGGTGCGCATTGTGTGCATTTTTCTTCTTGTCTGCACAGTGCTTCAGATGCTGCATCTGAAAAAATGCCGGTGGATCGGGATGTGAGGTAGGGAAGTGACGTCCGCGCCGGAACGTTATTGCCACGCCTCCAAATATTCATTGCCACGCCCCCAAATCGCGCCCGAAGCATACCCTGCAAAGCCATAAAAAAGCTCAGACTTCAGCAAGTGTATTGCAGTGTGTGCGCCTTCCCTCCGTCTGAAATACTATAGACGCAGCCTTATCGACGCTTACTAAATAGGCCCGTGTCTCTCTCTCTCTCTCTGTGTCTCTGTCTCTCTCTGTGTGTCTCTGTCTCTCTCTGTGTGTCTCTCTCTGTGTCTCTGTGTCTCTGTGTGTCTCTGTGTGTCTCTGTGTGTGTCTCTGTATCTCTGTCTCTCTCTGTGTGTCTCTGTGTGTGTCTCTGTCTCTCTGTCTCTCTGTGTGTCTCTGTGTGTGTCTCTGTGTCTCTCAAATCAAATCAGCTTTATTGGCATGTCAAAAGAACATTTCAGTATTGCCAAAGCGTGAGTAATAGGGGGTGTGGGACAATGATTACACGAATACTAGGGGGTACGGTATAATGGTTATACAGTACATTACTTTTGTCTCTCTCTCTCTGTGTCTCTCTCTCATTCTCTGTGTCTCTCTCATTCTCTGTCTCTCTCTCATTCTCTGTCTCTCTCTCATTCTCTGTCTCTCTCTCTCATCCCTGTATGATAGGTATGTTCCAACTCTATTTTTTGCTCTTCTTTTCCGTTTGAGAGGAGGGAGTCCCTCACCTCTTCAGCCACACACCAGGAACGCTGGATTGCTTTCAGACGCTCGGAGAGGCGGATACAGTCGTGGATTGCAGGCACTGATTTATCTGGTAAGTACCGCAAACATGCTTGAACAAGGGCCGTAGACATTTTATTTGATGGTTTAGATTATCATTGTCTGTGGTTGTTAGTTATTGGTATTAGAGTTTTTTGATGTTGTTACGAATCAAATACATTTTGAAGTAGTAATCCCCTCCGAACTGGGCATTCCTGGCCAATAATGCCCTGGCTGTAAGAGTTGAAGGGCCCAAGCAAAGCCCCCACCTCTATACACACTAACACTGCAGGGGCATCAGAGTGTCTCGTTGTCATGGCAACGGGGGGTGTCACGTGATGTAATTTGTTTAATAAATTATTTTTTAAGGTGTCCCGGTTTTTCATTTTCGAAATCTGGTCACCCTATGTATTTATGCTGCATTCAGTGTTGTAATGTGCTGTAATTGGGTTACATGGCGTACATACTGTAGTGTATATACCGTATTCAAGGTAAGTGCTGTATGTGGATTATAAAGTGTATATATGCTGCATTCAGGGTTATAAGGTCGTTTATAGAGTATATACTGTACTGCATTCACGGTTACGTGCGGCATGTGGAGTATAAGGTGTATATATGCTGCATTCAGTGTTATAATGTGCTTTAAGTGGGTTACATGGCGGGTATAGTGGATATACTGCATTCAAGGTTACGCGCCGTATTGGATTATAACGGGTATATATGCTACAGTCACTGTTATAATGTGCGGTATTTGGGTTACAGGGGTGTATACGGTACCGCAGTCGTGGTGGCGTGCTGTATTTGGATTATATGGCATACACTGCGATCATGGTTACGTGCTGGGTTCTGAATATAATGTTTATAGACCACATGCGCGGTTACATGACGGGTTTGGATTATATGGCGTATATGCTGCATGCTTGGCTTCGGGCCATTGCGTGGAGCATATGGTGTGTGTATATACTGCCTTTGGGGGTCATGTGCTGTATTGGTCCAGCGTTACATGCTACATTCAGGACGACGTGGGGTATACGGTGCGTTATGCTGCAGGCAGAGGTATAACGCGTGTAGGGGTTAATTTCACTTCCTGTTCAGCGCAGGCCATGGTAGGGCATGGGTAATCCCTCTTCCTGTTCAGCACTTGGCTCCCTCTATCGTATGGGTAATCCCTCTTCCTGTTCAGCACTTGGCTCCCTCTATCGTATGGGTAATCCCATTTCCTGTTTAATATACGGCCCTGCGGTTGTATGGGTAATCCCAGTTCCTGTTTAACACACGGCCCTGCTATTGTATGGGTAATCCCAGTTCCTGTTTAACACACGGCCCTGCTATTGTATGGGTAACCCCCCACTTCCTGTTCAGCACATGGCCCTGCTATGGACGGGTAACCCCCCACTCCCTGTTCAGCACAGGGCTGCATGCCTCTGGTTTGGTGTGGGTAATCCCACTTCCTGTTCAGCACATGGCCAGGGATGGTGCGGGTAATCCCACTCCCTGACTGGGCACGATCAGGAAAATATGCTGGTATAGCAAATATGCATGCGGGAAGGGGGTAAAGGGGCGGTTGCAAATAGCAGGCCTAACGCCCCTTCTTCGGTTAGCAGAAGGTCCCATGTATCGATGATAACATATCAATTCATGTTTCTTTCAGTCAGTTTCGGTACCTCGTGCCAGTAGCAATTCAGTTTTCATCCGGATCGGATCCGCCTCCGTCGACCCCCGATACTTCCCATACTCACAGAAAAACCCAGTAGACGGAACACATAGTTAAATCACGCAAATTGAAATCACACTCCCGCGACACTTAGCGCATCAATCAGAATGTACTTCGTAGACAAAATCATACAACTGCAGGCTGACGCGCGAAGCAAGGAAGAAGGCTGGTTCCAGAGGCAGCTGTTGATGCTCATGCACCGGCAGAGTCACCAGCAGTAGTGACACCAGCGATAAGCGCAGCGCCAGTTCTAGCAACGCTAATCGCATCAGCAGCGGCGATAGCTCCAGCTATAGCGACAGTCGTAGCGCCAGCATTGGGGGCGGCGCCAGCGGTAGCGACACCTGTAGTTCCAGCAGCGGCAGTGGCCGCGGTTCCCCCGCAGGCGGTTAACAACACACCTCTAGGGGCCGGTGGGCAGGCCGGGCAAGTGGAATCACCATCCTCCACGCTCCCCCTCCCTCAGGCGGCACCCGCCTCAGAGGAGCTAGCCAAGGATAAGAGGATGCCCGATGCGGCATATAAGGTCTCTTATACATCCAGACCTAGCTCAGTGGGCTTGCACTTGCTGAAAGAGGTGAAGGACAAGATATGGGCCGGGGAGTACGTAGATATATTATCTCTGCTTCCAGGCTACAGGGAGGCGTTGGCCGCGTCCTCAAAGACGGGGGAAGCGAAGAAGGTGGATGTGGAAAAGAGGCTTTTCCCACACACCTTTCGCAATTGGTCTAAGGCATTTGTTATCCTGGCTTGAGTAATTGGGGAGAAGGATCCCCAGGCGTGCGCCTCGCTCTTTACGTATCACGACGTGATCGAGGAAGCACACCACACGTACGGGGGAACGGGTTGGTGGACATATGACCAGTGCTTTAGGCAATCAATAAAGGCCCAAGAGGTGGTGATACCATGGAACGTCAAGGACGTCAACCTTTATTTGCAGTTTGTGTCTGGGGGCGGGGCAGATTCCTTTCGAGGGTGCGGCACCGGAGGTAGGGGGACATGGCGGAATAACGTACCAGGGACTAGCCAGTCGCTGCGCACCAACTCGGGCGTCTGTTGGCCGTTTAACCAGTCCAACTGCACGTACGACAACTGCCGTTTCCAACACATCTGCTCCTTCTGCGTCGGCAGGCCCAGGCAAAGTGTTTCAAGAAGGGCGGTCGCAGGGGGAGGGGCGCAGGGCGGACGTTTGGACGCGAGGGCAGCGACACCAATAATCGTCGCCAATTTGGCACCGTGGCTAGCAAGGTATCCCAATAGGGAAGCAGCCCAGCTACTCTTAGCTGGGTTTAAGGAGGGGTTTAGGATCCCGTTTGAATATCAAGCGGGATCTGAGTTTAGTCGGAACTTGAAATCGGTCAGGACACACGGTGACGTAGCTAGGGAAAAGGTCTGGAAGGAAGTCCAATTGGGAAGGATGGCTGGCCCCTTCGAGTCCCCTCCCTTGCCTAATCTCAGGATTTCCCCATTGGGAGTGGTCCCCAAAAAAAGAGGCTGGGGAGTATAGGTTGATACAACACCTATCCTACCCCGAGGGATCGTCGGTAAACGACGGCATTGACAGGGAGTTGTGTTCGGTGTCTTACGCGAACTTCGATCAAGCCGCAGCGCTGGTGGAAAGGATGGGAGAAGGGGCTCTAATGTCAAAAGCTGACATCAAATCGGCCTTCAGACACTTGCCAGTCCACCCCGAGTGCTTTCATTTGCTAGGCTGCATGCTCGAAGGTCAGTACTACATAGACTTATGCTTGCTTACCAATGGGAGGGTTTTCGCCAGGCGCCTCTCCGCAGCAACGGTCGGGGTGAGACGACCCAACCACTTCATCCGCATCACCGCCGAAATCCGAAAGGACTTGACGGTGTGGCTGCGTTTTTTAAAGGATTATAACGGCAGAACCTTGTGGCGAGGTCCCCCATCCAACAACACAGAGTTGCAGTTGTTTACAGACGCCTCAGGGTCAGTCGGTTTTGGGGCCTACTTCGGTGGGGCATTGTGCGGGGAGCGGTGGCCTCCCCACTGGCGGGGGGCGCCGCTCATTAAGAACTTGGCGTTCTTGGAACTATTTTTCCCTTGCTCGTCGCAGTGCGCCTGTGGGGTCACTTATTCGCAAATAAGCAAGTAATTTTTTGGACAGACAACATGGGTGTAGTGGAAGCCGTGAACAATTTCGGCTCACGCTCCCCGCCGGTGCTGTCCCTTCTGCGCTGTTTCGTACTGGCATGCTTGCAATTGAACATAGCGTTCAAGGCTCGACATGTCCCGGGGGTGGTGAATAACATTGCTGATGCCTTATCCCGGTTACAGATGGCGCTGTTTCGGAGACTGGCCCCCGAGGCGGACCTAATCGGCAGTCCATGCCCTGCAGACCTTTGGGTGCTGGCGACGACCCAGTGACCTCGTTGGTACGATCATCGCTGGCTCCGGGTACGTGGCGGGCCTATTCGGCAGCGTGGCGCGATTATCAAAGTCTGGCAGGGGAATTGGGTCTCGACGTATTGGGAGTCGGGACCTTGCTATCATTTGTCCTAAACTTAAGGGCAAGGGTTTTAGCGGGAGGATCCATAGGGAAAAAAGTGACAGGAGTCTCCTTCTTTTTGCAGCTAGAGGGCAAGGGGGACCCAACGAAGGCATTTATCATCAAAAGGGTCCTAGCGGGGTTAACAAAGGGGACGGCGACAAATGACAGCAGAAGGCCAGTGACACCAGCGATATTAGAAGGTTTAATGCAGGCCACAGACAGAGTGTGCCTATCGGGGTTCGAGGCGAAACTTTTCCGGCTGACGTTTGCATTGGCTTTCTTCGCAGCACTGCGAGCCGGGGAGTTGGTGTGCGCGTCGCGCAAGGGCGAGGGAGGGATGCAGTTTGAGGACATAGTCTTAGGGGAAGGGTGGGTCAAACTACACGTGAAAAGGTCAAAAACAGACCAGCGGGGAAGGGGAGCGTGGATATCTTTGCTAGGGCTACCAGGGACCAAATTTTGCCCAGTGAGCACGCTCAGGGAATACTTGGCATGCAGGCCAGACGGTCAGGGTCCCCTGCTCCTTCACGCAGACGGGGTACCGTTATCTAGATTCCAGTACCTGCGGGTTTACCGCATGTGCCTAAGACACCAGGGCCTCGAAGAGGCACAATACGGGACACATTCGTTCCGGATTGGGGCGGCAACGGAGGCATCACGCGCGGGGCTGTCCGTAGCTGCGATACAAAAGATAGGGCTAAAAAAAGATATACCCTATAACTCAGCGCAAAAAAATATATAAAGTGTAAATACAATATGTGAATAATAAGCTTACTGCTAAGTGAAAGCTGCCACGGGGTCTCTGCCAAACAAATTCCTCACAAACTCATTACAGACAATTATACAAAAAATGCAATGACCCGGCGCTTCAGGCTACAACAATACCCCAGTCCAATGATTAGTCCATATGGATATGGAAAGTTCTTTTCAATATTCCAGCTGATGGAGCGATGGTGATCCAATTGCTGGCTGCTGGTTCCGAACTCCTCCTAGTATGTAATGGACAAAAAGGAAAAGACCATTGCGCAGCCACAAGAATCCATAAATAACTCCACAACAGATTAAAGTAATGAACTTACAGACTTGCTGTGTTATTGTTCCTTTGAGACAATCTGTGCTTTTAACCTCTTCTCTTCCAGATATCACGAATCCCACGTGTTGTATGTCTATCCTCCAGGTTTTCTGTCTGTTCGCAGCATTACCACTTGGTCATAGTTCCCATGTGTTCCCAGAAAGGAAATAACATGAAAGATGATGGTGCAGATTGATAAAAATTTATTACAATAAAAATAAAAAACAGCCAAGGGCTTACTCACATAAACCAGGCTGTGTAAAAACAGCTGACAACGTGCCGTCCGCAGCTTGATACAATCAGGTAGGCAGGCTTCTGGGAGGATAGTGCTATTGTTGTTTGCAAACCCTGAAGTGGCGTCTAACTCTCAGTAGTTACTCTGCGAGATTCGCCCCCTCTATTTGCTATAGCTTCCTCTATCTCAGCTTGAGGTGGCCAGCACTGCAGAATGTGCTCTGCTCACTTCTTTGGGTAACTGCCGTCAGCCCGCGCTACGCCTCGTGATGTCACACTCTGGCGTCTCTCCTGATCTCTATGCTCCTGCTTCTGAAGACCGTGTCAGTTCTAGCTCCTCCCTCTCCATACGCGTTTCGTGACGCAATGTGGTCACTTCATCAGTGGATGAGGGGGGAGTTGCTACCTACCACGTTGAGGAAGTATTTAGAACACAAAAGGATCCCTAGGGGGTTACGTAATGTTAAAGCACCCACCTTAGACACGGATGATGAAAGCTTTATGACTGAGTGGAACTTTTTATTAGACACATGCTCTGTAGGGTTAATGCAACTACTTATCAAACATAGAAGCACCATTCTAGATAAGATAGATGGGGAGGTCAATAATATTAAAAACCAATTAGAACCTTTTATGGCCATGACAGAATATATAATTCTGGAGGACAAAATTATTCAAAAAATGGCTAAATTAGGTAAAGAAGTAAAAATAATTAAACAGAAAAAATTTCTGAGACATAATAAGGACTATGATGAAGGAAAAGAGAGGAATTGGAAAAGAGACAAAAGTGTTTCAACTACTGATAATATTGACTCTAAGGTAGAACCGAATCCAGAATCTACCCCCAAGCCCGAAACTTTACTTACAAAGAAAGGGGCCATAAATAAATCCAATATCACTACCCCGGGACGAGTAGAACCTAGTACTAGAACAGATAAATTACAGGGAACTAAAAATAGTAAAAAATCTAACTCTAAACAGGAGTGGTCGAGGTTAGAGCGTAAGGGGGAAGAAAGGGATTATGATCATAGGGAGTATAGAGAAAGATCACCCCTACATAGATTAAATGATAGGGACCAAACCTATAGGGGTTACAGAGAAAGATCACCCATTTTAAGATCGAATGAGAGACCCAAAGAGAACCATAGGGGTCCTACCCATTTTTTAGAGTATCGCAGGGACCACGAACCAGTGAAAGAACAGTGGAGAGAAAAAGGAATTGCATCAATGAAACAAGGTATATTAGAAAGAAAGCGGTCCAGAGCGGACGATATAGAGGAAAGAGGGGAGGGACACGAAAGAGAAAGAAAAAGACAAGACCCAGGAAAACACTGGTAGAACATAAAAGTAATATTAGTTCGAACCAACTTACCCAGGCTGAAACTACAGTTTTAGAGAAAGGCCTAAATTTTGCCCCAGTACGTGGCCCAAACCCCTTTGAACTCTATGTAGATGTCCATAAATTCATCAGGAAGCTTACACTAAAGAAATATTTCCTGAGGGACCCTGTTAGTAGAACTTTAAACACAGGAAACCAAGTCCCTAAAGAAAAAATAGAAAATCCCATAACACCCTTTAAAAATAAAAGTACATTTTAACCCAGAGCCATAAAAGGGAATTATATTGATACTTTTACAGATATGGTGATTAGTGATCTTGAAAAAACTGGGAGTAACTTTAAGGGTAAAAAATACAACCTAACCAAAGAAGAAAAGGAGGCTGTAAAATCTTTAACTGAGAATAAGGACATTGTTATAAAAACAGCGGACAAGGGGGGGGGGGGGGTCTGGTTGTTATGGACACCAGCTTCTATAGAGAGGAGTCCAGTAGAATTTTAGGTGACAATTCCACCTATGATAGGCTTTTGAGTAACCCTACAGAGACATTCAAAAAGGAATTAACTACTATCATGGAAAGAGGATTTGAAGATGAAGTAATAACAAAAAAGGAATTAGAATACCTAATAGTTAAAAATCCTAAAGTACCAATATTCTACTTCATCCCTAAACTACATAAGAACCCAACCAGACCCCCCGGCCGCCCAATAATATCAGGCATAAGTTCGCTTACATCTAATCTGAGCAAATTCTTAGATCATCTGTTACAGAAATATGTCCAGAAAACTCCTTCTTATCTAAGAGATACGTCCCATGTACTACAACTAATTCAAGATGTTGAATGGGATGAGCAATTAATATGGGTAACATGTGACGTGGTGTCTTTATACACCTCCATCAAACACGTGGATGGTTTAAAGGCAGTCCAGCAGACACTTGAGGGAGATATGAATGTTGGAGATAATTTGAAACCATTTATATTAAGTGGGATACAATATATACTAACCCACAATTATTTTAATTATGATGGAGATTACTTCCTCCAGACATGCGGCACCGCAATGGGCACCCGGTTTGCACCTAGCTACGCGAACCTATTTATGGATATGTGGGAGCGTGGCTACATATGGAACAACAACCCATATGGTGCAAACCTGGTGCTCTGGAAGAGATTTATCGACGATGTGCTGTGTGTCTGGAGGGGGACGATAGATGATCTAGAATTGTTTAAAGTATATTTGAATAATAATCCTTTTAATATAAAATTCACATTTACCTGCAGTAGTGTAAGTATCAATTTCTTAGACTTAACCCTGTATGTAGAAAACAATCAGATACAAACAAAAACATACCATAAGGAGGTGGATGCTAATACGTATCTTTTGGCTTCTAGCCACCGCCATCCAAAACGGATACAAAATATCCCACAGGGACAAGCCCTAAGAATAAAAAGAAACTGCTCACAGAAGGATGTTTGCACAAACCAATTGAACTCCCTTAGAGAAAAATTTCTTGAGCGAGACTACAGCAGGGAAAGGGTTAATAAAGCTATCTGTGCAGTTAAAGATATAGATAGGTCTAGTCTTATCAACCCTAATAATGTTAATGATAACCCTAAGAATTTATCCCCTTTATCACCAAATTCAATAGTATGGCCCCAGAAATAAAGAAAATTATAAATAAGCATTGGGGGATCCTCCGTAGAGACCCAATATTGAATACATTCCTGCCAGAACACCCACAAATTGTTTATAAACGTGCTGACAACTTGAAAAGTAAACTATCACCTAGTTGTCCCCTCAGTGGGCCTAAAATAAGTAGCACCATGTGGTTATCTAACCTGAAAGGTTTCTTTACATGCAACAAATGCATAGGTTGTTCTTTCAGTGTTAAAGGCAGTACATTTCAATCAAATGTAACAGGTAAAAGTTATAATGTAAACACTTTTATAAACTGTAAGAGTATGTACTGCGTATACTTATTAGAGTGCCCATGCGGGTTGCAGTACGTGGGGAGAACAGGGTGGAAACTCCAACGTAGACTGGCAGAGCATGTATCTACTATATATTTCTGAAAGTGTCCTATGTGTCCGGGTCTGTATGTGTCTCCCTGTGCCCCTCCCCGTGTTCCTAGCGGCAATCTCATTGGACCTTGGGCCAGGCCAATGAGATTGCTCCCACATCACTATACACACACACACACATCACTATACACACACACACACACACACACACATCACTATATACACACACACACACACACATCACTATACACACACACACACACACACACATCACTATACACACACACACACACATCACTATACACACACACACACATCACTATACACACACACATCACTATACACACACACACACATCACTATACACACACACATCACTATACACACACACACACACATCACTATACACACACACACACACACACACACACACGGTGTTACATACATTAACGGGGCTCACAGTGTTAGCCGCACATCTCCCGCTCTCTTCCCCACCGGTCCCGGAGGCTCCGCCTCTTCCTCCGCCTCTCCCTGTTTCCCGCGCTTTCACCCCCCCCCCTCCACGTGGGAGCTGCCGGACGGGTGAGGGAGCTGCCGGACGGGTGAGTGAGCGGCCTTCACCTCCCCTCACCCCCCTTCACCTTCCCTCACTCACTTCCCCTCCACCCCCCCCCCCCCCCGGCGCTGCTACAGTCAGCGGGGGAGCAGAGTGAGCGAGCGTGCGCCAGGGACACAGCGGGGGAGCGGCCACAACACGCTGCCTCCCACCTCAGATCCACGTGGGATCTGCCGGACGGGTGAGGGAACGGCCGGACGGGTGAGTGAGCGGTCTTCACCTCCCCTCACCCACCTTCCCCTCCCTTCCCCTCCCTTCCACATTCCCTCCACCTCCCCTCCCTCCACCTCCCCTCCATCCCCCCTTAACCTCCCCTCCACCCCCCCCCCTTAACCTCCCCTCCACCCCCCCCTTAACCTCCCCTCCACCCCCCCCTTAACCTCCCCTCCACCCCCCCCTCCACCCCCACCCTTCACCTCCCCCCCTTCACCCCCCTTCACCTCCCCTCCACCCCCCCCTTCACCTCCCCTCCACCCTCCCCTTCACCTCCCCTCCACCCCCCCCCCTTCACCTCCCCTCCACCCCCCCCTTCACCTCCCCTCCACCCGCCCCCTTCACCTACCCTCCACCCCTTCACCTCCCCTCCACCCCCCCTTCACCTCCCCTCCACCCCCCCCCTTCACCTCCCCTCCACCCCCCCCCCTTCACCTCCCCTCCACCCCCGCTTCACCTCCCCTCCACCCCCGCTTCACCTCCCCTCCACCCCCGCTTCACCTCCCCTCCACCCCTACCTTCACCTCCCCTCCACCCCTACCTTCACCTCCCCTCCACCCCCACCTTCACCGCCCCCTTCACCCCCACCTCCACCCCCACCCCCCTTCACTCCCCCCTTACAACTTCCCACCTCCCCACCCCCCCCCCCTTCCCATCTTCCCTCCACCTCCCCCCCTTCCCACCACCTCCCCCCCCTTCCCACCACCTCCCCCCCTTCCCACCACCTCCCCCCCCTTCCCACCACCTCCCCCCCTTCCCACCACCTCCCCCCCTTCCCACCTTCCCACCACCTCCCCCCCTTCCTACCACCTCCCCCCCCTTACCACCCCCCTTCATCTACCCTCCACCCCCCCTTCATCTACCCTCACCCCCCTTCATCTACCCTCACCCCCCTTCACCTCCCCCCTCCCCCCAGCCCCCCACCTCCACCCTTCCCACCTACCCCCTTCACCTCCCCTCCGCCCCTCCTTCACCTCCCCTCCGCCCCCCCTCCGCCTCCCCTCCGCCACCCCTTCACCTCCCTCCGCCCCCCCTTCACCTCCCCTCCGCCCCCCCCTTCACCTCCGCTCCGCCCCCCCTTCACCTCCCCTCCGCCCCCCCTTCACCTCCCCTCCGCCCCCCTTTCACCTCCCCTCACCATCCCCCCCTCACCACCCATCCTCCTCACCTCCGCCCCCCTTCACCTCCCCTCACCACCCCCCACCACCCCTCCGACCTCACCTCCCCTCCTTCAATGCCTTTCGTCCGCCCTCCTGCCTCTGCCTTTCGCCCACCCGCACTTCTGCCTTTCACCCGCCCACCGCTCACACCCCTGTGCCACACAGCCGCCGCACGCACTCAACAGACACCCGCCACTCGACACACACCCGCCGCCTCTCACCCACCCCACACACTCGACACACACCTGCCGCATCCTGCCCCTACGCAACAATATCACTGACCAGCTGTCACCCGCACTCGCCACACACCCGCCGCCTCACACCCTAGCAGGACCCCGACCCACAGCCAGCACTCACTACCCATGCGCCACCCGTACTGAACACCCACCTGCCGCCTCACACACGCTCACACCCTAGCACGACACACGCCTCACATTTTCACATCACTTATGTCACCAAAATATACATTGTACTGTGGTGTGTTTACAATAAACCATTTTTATACAACATCGTATTACATTTTCTTCCATCTTTCTTTTCAACATTATTATCCAACCTTTCCAACAAATAGTCACCTATTGTTCCACCATTTATAAATAATACTACCTATTACGCAGTTACATCCCGGGCAACGCCGGGTCTCTCAGCTAGTACAACATAAAAAGGGGGTTGGAAACTCATAGTGTGTCAAACCACTTTAAAAGCAAACACAACCAAAACCCAGAGGGATTGACATGTAGGGGCATAGAATGCCCAAAGGCCAATTGGAGAGGAGGTGACAGGCTGACCCATTTATCCAGAAGGGAGACCTTCTGGATTTATACCCTCAAAACCTTGTCACCGCATGGTTTAAATATAGACTTCGATCTGGCCTCCTTTTTGATAGATTGAAGTGACCCCCCACTGCTGTATGTAATGATCAATCATGTAATAATTGTTTTCATTATTATTATTTTTATGTGGAATGGTAAGAAATGTTATGTCTATGAGCTTGGTGCATTGCCACTTAATCCCAGGGATGATTCCCTAGTGGCTTTTATCATGTAAGTAGATGTGTGCAATTTTAATCAGTTTATTCGCTTTTAATCAATTAATTTGCAATTAGTATTCATCACCTTCCAGGGTATATATATCAGTAGGTAGCAACTCCCCCCTCATCCACTGATGAAGTGACCACATTGCGTCACGAAACGCGTATGGAGTAGGGAGGAGCTAGAACTGACACGGTCTTCAGAAGCAGGAGCATAGAGATCAGGAGAGACGCCAGAGTGTGACATCACGAGGCTTAGCGCGGGCTGACGGCAGTTACCCAGAGAGGTGAGCAGAGCACATTCTGCAGTGCTGGCCACCTCAAGCTGAGATAGAGGAAGCTATAGCAAATAGAGGGGGCAAATCTCGCAGAGTAACTACTGAGAGTTAGACGCCACTTCAGGGTTTGCAAACAACAATAGCGCCATCCTCCCAGAAGCCTGCCTACCTGATTGTATCAAGCTGCGGACGGCACGTTGTCAGCTGTTTTTACACAGCCTGGTTTATGTGAGTAAGCCCTTGGCTGTTTTTTATTTTTATTGTAATAAATTTTTATCAATCTGCACCATCATCTTTCATGTTATTTCCTTTCTGGGAACACATGGGAACTATGACCAAGTGGTAATGCTGTGAACAGACAGAAAACCTGGAGGATAGACATACAACACGTGGGATTCGTGATATCTGGAAGAGAAGAGGTTAAAAGCACAGATTGTCTCAAAGGAACAATAACACAGCAAGTCTGTAAGTTCATTACTTTAATCTGTTGTGGAGTTATTTATGGATTCTTGTGGCTGCGCAATGGTCTTTTCCTTTTTGTCCATTACATACTAGGAGGAGTTCGGAACCAGCAGCCAGCAATTGGATCACCATCGCTCCATCAGCTGGAATATTGAAAATAACTTTCCATATCTATATGGACTAATCATTGGACTGGGGTATTGTTGTAGCCTGAAGCGCCGGGTCATTACATTTTTTGTACAAAAGATAGGGCGATGGAAGTCTAACAGATACCGGTCCTATATCAGGCCCGCATTATCTGGTATTTAGCGTGCTTGGATAAACCCCCTCATCCTCTTTATGCCTTCACAGACGCCGCACCCACTTGGATAATCGGAGACTCGCTTATACACTGGGCAGAGAAGTGGGCCGTCAAACGCCCATGCGGGGCTAACCTCGGGTTGCGAACGGAGGAGGCAAATGTGGTATGGGGGGGAGGTAGGGGGCTGCGGTGGGCTCAGTTGCTCCCGCGGCTAATGGTGATGGGCAGGGATAGGAGGGCGCCGCAGATCTTGCTCCTCCACGTCGGGGGACACGACCTGGCCGCTCGACGCTACTTCGAGCTGGTTAATTCAATAAAACACGACCTAGCCCTCATGCTCGCCCGTTGGCCAGAAGTACAGATCGTTTGGTCGGACATATTGTGCAGGAGAGTGTGGAGGGGCGCAAGGGCACCGGGCGCCATCGACCGAGCGCGGGTCAAACTGAACAAGATGGTGTGGAAGTTTGTGACGCAGTGTGGGGGATGGCAGATCACCCATCCCGAGTTCGACAACAAGTCAACTGGCCTGTTCCGGGCCGACGGCACACACTTATCCGAGATAGGGGCAGACTTGTTCAATAACAAATTGCAGGAGGGGCTGGAGAGGGTCCTTGCGGGGTTGGCGGCACGGTCTAATTTAAGGAGGTTTAAATAGAGCCGTGAGTGGCGGCAGTTCGGGGGTAAGTGCTTGTCCTTGCCAGATGGGCTCGGGGTGGGCGTCGCCCGGGGGTAGGAGCGATTGGGCGGGGTCAAGCTAACGTGACACCCGGGAACCCACTCGCGACAACGGCCGGCTCTTTAGGGGTCGGCCGGGTACGGGGGCAGCAGGCCAAGGCCTGGCTGACCCTCTGACCCCACTCTGGCTTGGACTAGCGCTTACTCCAGTATTATGATTGTTAATAAACAAAGCCGCGGCCTTTTATACCTCCAAACTGAGTCTGTCATTACTTGTCTGTTATATGTGGGTACCGTTTCCAAGTGGGAGGGGGTCCCTCGCAGCCTCCCTGGTCAAGCAATCCCTCCAGCCAATTAGGCGAGGGAAGCCCATGACAAGGGGGCAAGCCCCCCTCCCCCCTCACCTCGCTGGGATCTCTGGGCCGCCGTCGCGGCCCCCCCTGGGGGGGGGGGGGGGGACAGGCCTAGGGCAGTACAAAAGTGGCAGCCGGGAGCTGAATCTTCCATTCTGCTCCCGGTCTGCTGCGAAGTTCCCACCCACCCACCCCATTAGCAAGACAGTCGGGGGCAGATGCTTGCCCCCGGCCACTCTGTGGAGTAGTTACAATTCCCTTGGTGATAAGCTGTCTGTACTACCTGTAAGCTGTAACATGTACCATCATATTTTACAGGGCAGTGTCCGAAGACCACCCGAGAAACAAAGGACTGAAGTTCCTTCAGGAGGCTCCAGTTGGTCATTTTGCCACTGTCGCGGCGGCAGTTCGGGGGTAAGTGCTTGTCCTTGCCAGATGGGCTCGGGGCGGGCGTCGCCCGGGGGTAGGAGCGATTGGGCGGGGTCAAGCTAACGTGACACCCGGGAACCCACTCGCGACAACGGCCGGCTCTTTAGGGGTCGGCTGGGTACGGGGGCAGAAGGCCAAGGCCTGGCTGACCCTCTGACCCCACTCTGGCTTGGACTAGCGCTTACTCCAGTATTATGATTGTTAATAAACAAAGCCGCGGCGTTTTATACCTCCAAACTGAGTCTGTCATTACTCGTCTGTTATATGTGGGTACCGGTTCCAAGTGGGAGGGGGAGTGGGTCCCTCGCAACCTCCCTGGTCATGCAGGAGACAGAAAGGTAGATAGAGACACAGACAGAGAGCTACCAGAGAAGGTGTTACATGGGTGAGTGCTGAGTTATTACTGTGACTTTCTGATGCTAACATGACATTAGGTTCTGGGCTCTGCGTCCCACACATGATGAACACCATGACTGTACTGCACCGACTCACTTTATTCGAGCAAATACCCAGTATGTACCTGGCAGATATCTGGAATGCGCCGCTCCTCACCTCTGACAAGCCCCGTTGCGTTTGCCTTCCCAGCCTGGGTTCATGCCTGGCTGACGGGCGGCTGATCTGTTAAATAATAATGATTAGGATTTAATAGGCTGCAATGCTTCGCGTGTCTACCAGATGGCATAAATTCATGAATTGTAATGCAGTATATATATATATACTGTGCAGTATTGCAGCCAGCGGGAATAAAATGCTTCAATCCCTGCTTGGAAAATACCTCAATGCACTCGGGCAGAAAACAGTCACAAACCTCAATACACCCGGGTATACCCGAATTCGTGGGACTAGCCGAGCTCGAATAAAGTGTGTCGCCAGTGTATAAAACTGAGGGGTACATATATGTGTGTATATATATATAGCAACTGTAAATTTTACTGTACAGTATGTTCATTTGCATGTCTTAGACAGGTCTGCAACCCTGTCTTTCCCCATTGTCACCCAGCATACAGCGCTTCCACTGCAGCAAGGGATTCTGGGAAATGACATGCAAATGAGCACTCAGTGCCACCTTTTGTCTCAAGCTCGTATTACACAAGCCAATCCTCAAGCCAATGCATGCCGTTTTAAACACAGCTTTTAGACAGAGGCTGGGATGAGATGCAAAGCCATTAAACCCACTCACAGACATTTTTTTTTTTTTTTTTACGGTTCACATATTAACAACCATTTAGTATCATTTTACAGAAAATAATAAACCGAAAACATCACTATACAATCCTTATATTGCCAAGACAAAAACCAACCCAAAGGCACAAAACCATTCTAAAAAGCCAAACAAAACAACACATTCCAAGGCATCATCTGTGCATCTACTACCAAACACACTCAATACAAAAAAATATGGTTACTTCCCATTTCTACACACGACTTTTCGTACTTTCCACAGGACATTTAACATTGCATCTAATTACTTCACGTGTCCCAGCAATTTCTCTAACGCCTCACGGATATGATACGTACTACATTGTATTTCTAATTTTCTTACTTCCTCTTTAGACACCCCTGCTTTTGGGAACTGTACTTTCAGCCATTCCGTTTTTGAAACATTTAACCCTACGTCACCTGCCTCTTTATTTATATTATTTATCACCTCTTTTACATGCCACTCCCTCGCCTTCCTTTCTCTCTCGCTTTCATAACTTACTTTTGTTCTTCCACTAAGGCCTGCCTTTTCTCCTTTTCCCCCTTTACTTTCCCTAATCTCTCCCCCTTCACCCCCACTCTGTTGGCCTGCCTTTCCATCACTTTCATTCCCACTTACTCCACTTACACTTCTCTGTATTTTAGTTCCCTCCACGCTTATCTGGCTTTGTGAGGACGAGCTATTGCCCTCACTTCTCTCCTTCTCTCTCACCTCTCCCCTAGCCTCTTTTATTTTAACCCACTGTACATGCTCCTTTTTTAATTCTTCATACTGCTCTTTTGTCAGCTGTTTTCTTTGGTACATCAGTTTTTCTAATCTTTCTATTATCTGTTCCTCACTACTCCCCCCATGCTACTTCCGAAAAATACCAACCCAAAATAGAACATCTCCCACTGCGTCTTCAAAATGTTCCATCTTCACTTTTAGGGTTACTTTCCCTGATACTTTTACAACTGTACCCTCTACACCTTCCTCTCTAGACTCCCCTTTACTCTGGCTATCCTTATCTTCTTTTGTTTCTATCCCTTGCAGATTTTTACGCTTTTCAGCTTTTTTCCCTCCTATTTCCATTTCCTCCTCCAAGACATCTTGGGGACCTTCCCTCCCCCTCTGTGCATCTTGAAACTCCATACTTTCCGCCCAGCTAGGTTCCACCACACTCAATGACCGTATTTCCCCCTCCCCCGCATCTTTCTGATGCACTGCTCCCGTCTCCTCCCCTCCCCCCACCTCCAGTTTCTGGGCCAAGGAGTCCAGGAAGAGATCTTCCTCTTTTTTCTCCACGATATCACTTATAGAACCCGCCAAACCCTCTATTGGGCCACTTGCTAGCATTTCTTCTCTTCTTAAATCCTCCTCATACATTGCTGTTATAGCCGGATCAAGCCCTCCCTCTTGGGAACTCTCCATCTCACAAATTCCCAGACCCTCAACTGTCTCTTCCTCTTCTTCTAGCACACTGTCCCCTTTAGCTGCCTGGGCATATGTCCTTTTAGTGCACTGCCGTGCCAAGTGTCCTTCCTCTTCGCATAGATGGCATCTCTTAGGGACTCCACAGTTGGCTGCAGTATGTCCCTCTTCCCCGCAATTACGGCACACAGTTCCCGTTCTGGTGCAACCCTCCTTTGTATGTCCATAAGTGTGGCAATGCCTGCAATATAGAGGCTGTCCCGAGTAAAACAAAAATCCTCTGTCTCCTCTAATATTGAACATGGCCGGTGGGTGTGTCACTCCTCCCGCACATGATGGATCCCGTCTGAACCGTACCCAGAAACGTCTCTTCCCGTTGAACATGCCATACGGATTTTTTAGTTCTTCACCTCCTCTAATCATTTCACAATACCGTTTCAAAAAACACACAATCTCCTCTTTCCTTGCATACGGAGTGTACATGTGAAGTACAAGTGGTCTCTCCTCCAGCATAAAATTTGGGATTACCTTTACATGCAAATGAACATACAGTAATATTTACAGTTGCTTTATGCTTTACTGTGGAGGGTTTTTGTCACTTTTTTACCCACCATAACCTTAATAGTAGTGGTGATTACCTAGTCTAGTGTCAAACCTGCTTTGCCATTAAGACCAACCCCACACTGATGAGACCCATCAAGGTCGAAACAGCGGTGTAGCTGAGACTGTGCCCCCTTGGCCTTGAGTCATCGTTCCGGAAGGGACTTAAGACTCATGCTGCTATTAGGGGGGTACGCCATCTCAGGCAGCGGGAGGTGATCAAGAGCGGACAAGGAGAGAGAGAGAGAGAGAGAGATGGTGAAGGGCCGGCGCCTTGGCCTTGGGGGATCGTCCTGATGGACTAAACCCCCTCGCTGCTTTTGGGGTGCCGCACCAGATCCTTGATGGTTGGACAGACGGAGCATGACAGCTTGAGCACGGGGCGGTCAGGAGCGGACAAGCACGTGAGCAGGAGAGAGAGAGAGTGACGGGCCGACGCCTTTGCCTGGGGGGATCGCCATAATAGACTTAACCCCCCTGCTGCTATTAGGGCGTCGCACCGAAGCTCAGGATGACGAGGACAAAGACGGCGGCGATGGAGAACCGAAAGCAGACCATCAGATTCCTGGTGGTTGAGGCGGAGAGAGCCCAGGTGAGACTCCAGTATATCGTGGAGGAGATCTTGATTGACCTGGTGGAGATGAAGATTGCACAAGTCTACTGTCTGCAGGACTTCCAGGAAGAGGGAATCTTTGATGTGACCTTCCGCAAGGAGGAGGACTGCTTGAGTGCATATGAGAGATGCAAGAAAAACGCAAGTGACCAGAGGATGAAGGGGATCAGTGTTATCCCAAGTTTTTTGTTGGAGGAAAGAAGCATAATTGTGCACATGTATGATCCTTTTGTGAAGAAGGAGGAGATAGCCTTGTTTTTGAGACATTATTGTGCAACTGTAAGAGATGGTGAAGAACTTTTGAATTGCTATGGGATATTTAATGGCAAGCGGGAATTTCACGTACGTCTAAGACCGGACCCAGCATGTGCAGGGGGAGTGATGCACCCCCCTGCTGTTTTCAAGGTGGGTGGGAAAAATGGCTTTTTGGAATATTGGGGCCAACCCAAGAGATGTAAGAACTGTCAACAATATGGACATTTGGAAGAGAGATGTGGGGAGGTGGGAATGGTGTGTCACAACTGTGGTAAAGAGGGTCATGTGGCTGCAAAATGCAGAGTACAAAAGAAATGTGACTTTTGCTATGAGTCTGGACATTTGGCGAGAAAGTGTTTAAAGAAGAGTGAGATTTGGTGCACAAAAAGGACAAGTACGATGTCATCAATTGTGGGTAATCGTGCTAGACAAATGATGAGACAGAGTCCGGAAAAGACTAATGTACAGGTGCAGAATAGTGAGAAAGGTCAGCTCAGAGGTTATGTCAGTGAGGATGGAAAGGGAAAAGAAGGAGAGGCGGGAAAAGTTTTGGAGTTTGTGAGTGAAATATTGTGTGAGTCTGAAGAGAAGGAAGTATATCAGCTTACAACAGAGGAGAGGTTATTTTGTGACTTTCTGTGTGATTAAAAAGAGAATGAAGAATGTCAGCCAAGAGTAGAGGAGGAGGTAGAGATTGAGAGGGGAAGTAAGAAGGGTCTTTCTGTGGAAAGGGAAAAGTTAGTGGAGGAAGACTGTGAGGACGATTGGATAATTAGACATGTAGCAGAGGTAGAAGCAGCATCCTGTAAAGCAAAAGAAGAGGAGAGGAGGAGAGAAGAGTTTTGTTCAGGGGAAGAGGTGGAAAAAGTTTTGGAGTTTGTGGGGATTGTAAATGGGGAGGAAATAATGGAATGGGTGTATGTTAAAAAGCAGGAAAAGCAGAAAAAAACAGAAAAAGAAAGCAAAAATAAAGAAAGGAGGTTTAGAAAAGGAATAGAGGTATAACATTATGTAAAGAAATGAAGAGGAAAAAGAGAAAGAAAATGTAATGAGAATAGTATATACAGGGAGAATATGCGAATGTAGGTGGTGTTAGTTGAAGGTGTGGAAAAGTGGTTTTGTTGTTGTGTGTTTAGAAGGAAAAGCTGTGGAATGACAAGATAAATTCTGACCTTTTTTGTAAAGAAAGTAATGTATTTACAGTATGTGTTTTTGAAGAAATGTAATTATGTGATTTAGTATCTTTTGGAAAAGTTCTCATTTTCTGTTTGTAAATATATGTTATGTGAATAAAACATTTAAAAAGAAAAAAAAAAAAAAAAAGCTGAGCCTGTGTCCCCTTGGCCTTGAGTCATCGTCCCTTCGGGGACTAAAGACTCCTGCTGCTTTTGGGGGGGCACGCCATCTCGAGCTAAGAGGAGTGATCCTGAGTGAGCGGTTCTGAGCGAGCGGATGCGGAAGTGAGGGGCCGGCACCTTTGCCCTGGGACATCGCCTTTACTGGCTAAAGTCCCTTGCTGCTTTTGGGGTGCCGCACCTGAGCTTGGGAGAGCAGAGATGACATCGCAAGCTGGAATGCGCAATTCCATTCGGTTCCTGATCGAGGAGACCGAGAGAAGTCGAGTGAACCTGCTGTGGATAGTGGAGAAGGTGCTGAAGCAATTGATCGGTCTGGACACTGAGAGGATCTTCTGCCTTCAGGATTTCCCTGCACAGGGGATTTATGACCTGACCTGTCATCAAGAAGCGGATGTTTGGTGCACTTTTGAAAAGTGCAAGGAGAAGTCTGGTGACCCGATCTTAAATGGCATCAAGGTAATTCCAAGTTTTATGCTGGAGGAGAGACCACTTGTACTTCACATGTACAATCCGTATGCAAGGAAAGAGGAGATTGTGACTTTTTTGAAACGGTATTGTGAAATGTTCAGAGGAGGTGAAGAACTTAAAAACCCATATGGCATGTTCAACGGGAAGAGACGTTTCTGGGTACGGTTGAGACGGGATCCATCATGTGCGGAAGGAGTGACACACCCACCGGCCATGTTCAATATCAGAGGAGACAGAGGATTTTTGTTTTACTCGGGACAGCCTCTATATTGCAGGCATTGCCACACTTATGGACATACAAAGGAGGGTTGCAGGAAAACGGGAATTGTGTGCCGTAATTGCGGGGAAGAGGGACATACTGCAGCCAACTGTGGAGTCCCTAAGAGATGCCATCTATGCGGAGAGGAAGGACACTTGGCACGGCAGTGCACTAAAAGGACATATGCCCAGACAGCTAAAGGGGACAGTGTGCTAGAAGAAGAGGAAGAGACAGTTGAGGGTCTGGGAATTTGTGAGATGCAGAGTTCCCAAGAGGGAGGGCTTGATCCGGCTATAACAGCAATGTATGAGGAGGATTTAAGAAGAGAAGAAATGCTAGCAAGTGGCCCAATAGAGGGGGAGGTGGAAGTGGAAATAATGGACACGAGCGGACCCAAGAAAGGGGCACAAAAACAAAGTTTACAAAGTGACAATGATGTTTGTACAGTTGATGGGGAGGGGAAGAGTGAGCTACGGCAAGATAAGGTGACGAAGTCAAAGTTTTGTGCGCTGGATTTGTCCAGTATTGACGTTAGTAGGGAAGAGGAACAGACCGTGAGTAAAGGAAAAGAGGAAAATAAGAAGTTAGATAGGGAAGCGCAAGAAACTGAGGAGAAGGCAGGCCCTGGTGGTGCGAGTGGAAAAGGTAAAGAGGGAAAGAGTAAGTGTAAAGGATTTGTTGTTAGTGGAAGCAAAAACGAGTCTTCGCAAGGGATAGAAACAAAGGATGATAAGGATTGCCAGAGTAAAGTGGAGCCTAGAGAGAAGGGTGTAGAGGGTAAAGTTAAAAAAGTATCAGGGAAGGTAACCCTAAAAGAGAAAATGGAACAATTTGAGAACGCAGTGGGAGATGTTCTGTTTTGGGTGGGTATTTTCCGGAAGCAGCATCGGGTTAGTAGTGATGAACAGATAATAGAAAGATTGGAAAAAATGATGTACCAAAGAAAACATCTGACAAAAGAGCAATATGAAGAATTAAAAAAGGAGCATGTACAGTGGGTTAAAATAAAAGAGGCTAGGGGAGAGGTGAGGGAGAAAGAGAGTAGCGAGAGCAACAGCTCGTCCTCACAAAAAAGTCAGATAAGCGTGGAGGGAACTAAAATACAGAGAAGTGTAAGTGGAGTAAGTGGGAACGAAAGTGAAGAAAAGGCAGGCAAAAAAGGGATTGTACAGGCAAAAGAGGCAAATTCTGCGGGAGATAGTAAGGGGAGGAGCACCCAGGGAAAGGATGAAGTAGGGCTTACAAAGGAAGAGGTTTTGCACAATCAACTTGCGAGGGGATTTGGGCGGAGATATTGGGATGTGAAAGAGGCAAGGGACGGGTATGAAAAAAGTGTGATGTCTGGATTCCAGTTAGAGGAAAGTAAGAGGTTTGGAACGTATGGAGAAAGAATTAAAACATATGATCGCATCACTTGAGAATAGAGAAAGGGTTTTTGTTTTTAAATGAAAGAATCTTGAAGTATATGGTTCTTATCTTTGTATGATGTTTTGGTTATAGGGTTTTTTCGTAAAGTTATGTTTTTTTTTTCCCTTCTGAAAAGTTTATCTTTGTGTTTGTATATATCTGAAGGATGAAGGAAGAAAATGTAAATATATTATGTTTTGGTGTCTTTCTAATGTTGGGTGACTGTTGTCACTATGGTGTGTTTTTTTGGTTTCCAAAAAAGTCTGTAAACTTAAAAAAGTTGTTGAATAAAAAAGTAAAAAAAAAAAAAAAAAAGTTGAAACATGTCTGTGAGTGGGTTTAATGGCTTTGCATCTCATCCCGGCCTCTGTCTAAAAGCTGTGTTTAAAACAGTGTGCATTGGCTTGAGGATTGGCTTGTGTAATACGAGCTTGAGACAAAAGGTGGCACTGAGTGTTCATTTGCATGTCATTTCCCAGAATCCCTTGCTGCAGTGGAAGCGCTGTATGCTGGGTGACAATGGGGAAAGACAGGGTTGCAGACCTGTCTAAGACATGCAAATGAACATACAGTAATATTTGCAGTTGCTTTATGCTTTACTGTGGAGGGTTTTTGTCACTTTTTTACCCACCATAACCTTAATAGTGTGTATATATATAGATATAGATATCTATATATATATATCTTATACTATATTAGTGAAAGCACTGTATGTTTGCCTGCCTGGATGTCCGGTGTCCCTAGGGGCAATCTCATTGGTCCCTAGGCCCGGCCGCCCCCGCACACCTCTCATTGGCCTCACACACTCACACCACCCCCTTGGCCCGCCCCCCACACCTCTCATTGGCCTGAGGCGGAATGACGGGCCAAAGGTCCAAAAAAAAACCACACACACACACATATATATATATATGTTCAAATAACGGGGGGAAAAAAGGGGGGAAGGTGGGGAAAAAAACCTCGCATCTACTTTTGCAATATTAATGCCACCATAAGCCAATAAATAACTTTACATCAGTAAGAATTGGCGGTGCTCACGGGTTGTAAATAGTATGAGTGAAAAGAGAAAAAAGTAACCCGTATGGGAGCACTCAGGTATGCAGATTAACATATAGTATTTTATTTATTTGACACAGTGCAAAAAAGGATAAGTAAACAGTACATGATTAAAAACACTTAAAAAAGGCTAGGACCCCTGTCACGGGTACTACCCATAGACACAAGTGGGCAAAACTAGGGAATGACTCAAATTGTCAACCCTTAACATGAAAATGGATAGTGACTCAAGAAACACTTGGATCGGTCAGAATAAATCACAACAGGTTAATGGGTTCACAGGCACCTATACAAAGCTAAAGATAATACGTACTACACACCAATGAAGTGACTAGTCAAAATATAAATGACAATCTTAAACCATCATGAATCTGCTTGAGCATACAATTGTGTAACCAATACCAACAGCACAAATTAATCACTTGAAGGAAAAAGGTGGCATGATGGGATGAAGTCACTAGATGTGTAGAGCAATGAAGTGTGTGAATAGCATGTATGGAAAATTGCCTGATGAACACCTATTAGATAACCTTGTGTGTGTTGTCAGTATCCATAATGAAAAAATAGAGTGTCACAGTCCAGAGATTAGTTGCACCAGTGCTGGGTAGCATAGTTACGTGAACATCTGTCAGGGGTCCTGCCTAGCACCCCCACTCCGACGCGTTTCGTCCAGAGACTTAGACTTGGAGTGGGGGTGCGTCGGAGTGGGGGTGCTAGGCAGGACCCCTGACAGATGTTCACGTAACTATGCTACCCAGCACTGGTGCAACTAATCTTTGGACTGTGACACTCTATTTTTTCATTATGGATACTGACAACACACACAAGGTTATCTAATAGGTGTTCATCAGGTAATTTTCCATACATGCTATTCACACACTTCATTGCTCTACACATCTAGTGACTTCATCCCATCATGCCACCTTTTTCCTTCAAGTGATTTATTTGTGCTGTTGGTATTGGTTACATAATTGTATGCTCAAGCAGATTCATGATGGTTTAAGATTGTCATTTATATTTTGACTAGTCACTTCATTGGTGTGTAGTACGTATTATCTTTAGCTTTGTATAGGTGCCTGTGAACCCATTAACCCGTTGTGATTTATTCTGACCTATCCAAGTGTTTCTTGAGTCACTATCCATTTTCATGTTAAGGGTTGACAATTTGAGTCATTCCCTAGTTTTGCCCACTTGTGTCTATGGGTAGTACCCGTGACAGGGGTCCTAGCCTTTTTTAAGTGTTTTTAATCATGTACTGTTTACTTATCCTTTTTTGCACTGTGTCAAATAAATAAAATACTATATGTTAATCTGCATACCTGAGTGCTCCCATACGGGTTACTTTTTTCTCTTTTCACTCATACTATTTACAACCCGTGAGCACCGCCAATTCTTACTGATGTAAAGTTATTTATTGGCTTATGGTGGCATTAATATTGCAAAAGTTGATGCGAGGTTTTTTTCCCCACCTTCCCCCCGTTATTTGAACACATATATATATATATATATATATATATATATACATGTAGAGGTATCAGTACTGTGTTAGCCGAGCTTCAATAATCAAAAAATAAATAGATGATACCGTTCTGTGGCTAACGAAATGCTTTTATTTGTGCGAGCTTTCGAGATACACTGATCTCTTCTTCCGGCGATGTTACAATGAATGAAGCAAGGATAACTTAAAAACAGTGTCTCTTGGAATGTTATCTGTGCTTCTCCTTCCCCCGGTGTGGATGTGTTTTATGGCTAGAGGTGTCAAAGGGTAACTGAAAGCAAGTGAAGAAAGAGTGTGTATGTGTATCAGTGTGAATAAAAATGAATGGAGAGCCCACAGTATAAACAGTGCTCTACACAAAGTGTGTGTGGAGTGAGAGGGATATAAATGGTGTGGGTGGGTGTGGAAATGTGAGAGTTTGTAGCACAAGTAAAAGTGTGTGTGGATACTATGTGGTCCCTATTGGTGTATATGGATGGAAAAATAAGGAGTATTAGTATGTGTGAGAGACAGCTGTGTGTGCATACATATAGCACAGTATGTACAGACATGGCCTTTAGCGCTCATGGGAAGAGAGTTCGCTAGTGTCAGTAATGACTCATAAAATTTCGATCTCTGTTTAGGCCACTGCTAAGTGTCCCGAACAGTTGCATAAATTTGTATTCATGCAACCGTCTCTCTTTCGGGGTTTTAAGATTACCTTTGAGTATGGCAACCCTCAGATCGTTCATCTTATGGCCAGAGTCAGAGAAATGTTCGCCAACAGGACTGTCTCTTGTTCCGCGTGTGATGCTGTGGCGATGCAGGTTCATTCTCTTGTTTAGCCCCTGTCCTGTCTCACCTATGTAGTAGCAGCCCCCTGGGCATTTCATGCACATGATGAGGTACACGACATTGCTGGAGGAACAGGTGAACCCTCCTCTGATTTTGTATTCCCGATTCTTGTGTGGTATTTGTATTGTGTCCGCTGTGTAGAGCATTGCGCAGGTTTTGCATCTTGGGTCCTGGCATGGTTTTGTCCCGCATTCAGTTGTACTGCTGAATACTTTACTCCTCACCATAATATTCTTGAGATTATGGGGTTGTCTGTATGATAATAAGGGTGCTTCAGGGAAGACCTGTTGCAGTCTTGTATCTTCCTGGAGGATGGGTTGTAGTTTCCTGGCGATCTTGCGTAGGTCTCCTAGGTGTGGGTTATATGTGACCACCAAAGGAACCCTGTCGCTTGTCTCCTTCTGTTTGTATTCAAGGAGATCACTTCTTGGTATTCTGGTGGCCATATATATATATATATATACTGTAAATATTCCTGTATATTCATTTGCATGTCTTAGACAGGTCTGCAACCCTGTATTTCACCATTATCTTTAACCTTAATAGTCGTATATATATATATATATATATACATATATATATATATTTATATATATATATATACATACACATATAGTATGTATATATATATATCATACTATATGTATATATATAGTCTGTTTTATACACACATACACGTGTGTGTGTGTGTATATGTGTGTGTGTGTATATATATATATATATTGTGACAAACGGCTTACTCCGGGGCTCCGTCGTTTGTCCGGGACTGTTTAGAACACGGTCTTTTAGGGTAGGTTAAATGATGAGGCGTCACGTACTGTTCCTTTAAACAGGCTATGCCTGGTTTATTCAGTCCCAGGCACTGAGACTGCCACAGTGCATACAACAGAAAACAGATCAAAACAAAAGCTGCTCACCTGAGCGATAACTTAACTTAGATATCCCTGACTCAGGGTTGGAAGTGGCTTTTCCACTTCCAACATCAAAACACGGTACTTTTGCAGTCTTACACAAATGAACAGAAAGATTGAACCTGTTTGGGGAAGAGGCTTCTCCCCTCTGTAGTTCAGCAGCCTTCCAGCCTCCTGGCTCTTGTGGGGAGCCCAGAGCAAACAGGAAATCAGTCTTTCATACCTGATTCCTAATTAGCATGACAGGTGACAGAAATCAGGCAGCAGACAAACTCTGGTCTGGATCTCTCATCCCTCAGTTCCAGCGCTTGCCAAACTGTGGGATGGAGTGTATGTATTATAAGGCTGCACTCCCAGGCCAAACAGGATAGAAACTGTCTAGTATCCTGGGAGCCCTATATACGGAATTTATTACCATCCCCTGGTTTCTGTCACAATATATATATATATATATATATATATATATATATATATATATATATATATATATATATATATGGTATAACCCAGAGGTGCGCAAAGTGGGGGGGGGGAGAATTTTCGGGGGGGGGGGGTTGGCGCAGGCGGTTGCAGAGGCCCCGCGCACTTCCTCGAGGCATTAAAATTAAATGCCGGGGGATCACGTGAGGCCTCTGCAATGCTATTACTTACCTTGACTCTGCCGGCGTCACTCGTGTCCATGGCAACGCGGTGTTAAATTACGCCGCGGGGTCATGTGACGTCACCCTCGTCAAATGCCGCTGCAGGTCACGTAACGCCGCATCAAGGTAAGGGGGGGGGGGGGCGCGAGCACCAACAGAGGGAAGGCAGGGGGGCGAGCTGCAAAAGTTTGTGCTCCCCTGGTATAACCAATAAATAATATAGCTGATATAGCAATCTGGTTGTCGCTAGAGAGAGATTATAATGGCAGTGAGAAATAGTGGCCAGAATTAATAACAGTGCAATTACTAAAAAGTAGCTGTAATAAAATAATAATAAACACTATGCCTAAACACAATAAAAGTCCAGAAAACTAGCTCTAATAGCTATGTTATAACTCAATCATAAAAGGATCCAATTCGGGCGTCCTCTGGAGCCCTGGCAGCTCTCTTCGGGGAAACAACCACCTCCTCGATAGATATCTAAACAAAACAAAAAGAAGAGAAAGCGCCCGCTCCATGTGTAAATTTGGTTTAACAATTTCATTTCCTGGACAAGATAAAAATAACAAACTCACAAACGCCCGTTTGGTAAAAGCATTGTATGAGACAAGCTCGGGCTCCGTGGTAATCCGGTGGTCAATCCGCAGCTCCAGACTTTGGACGATGACCGGGAAACTCGATAGGCTGCGCCCCTCGCAGTGTGGTCCTCCGGCAATCTGTAGTATGCAGTTGTGATTCCACTCTGTAATTCCGGTGTCTCGTCTTGGCTGCGTACCAACTTCCCTTCCGGCGTCAAGACGGATAGTGTGGCAATAACGAGAACAAAGTACCTACGCGTTTCTTCAGCACACGGCCGATTTCATCAGGGGATAATGCTACAACTCACTCGTAATGGTTTTATAGTCCTACAGTCCAATTGGTAATGGCATAATAGATCACATGTGTTACTGATTTTAGATAATACAGTAATAGATTCTTGTATGACACACACACACACATATATATATATATATATATATACACACACACATACATCTATTTACACACACACACATACATACATACATATAAAACGGTCTTCTTCGGAGAGAAGAAGATATATATATGTATATATATATATACAGTGCTCGACAAATAATGTTAACCTGTCGCCCGTTGCGAGTGGATTTAGGCAGCTGGCGACCCGTGCTGCAGCTCAATGAATTCCCCTGCTCGTGCCAAATTTTTTTTTTTTTTTTTTTTTTAAATAAATAAATAAATAATCCCCCTCCCTGATTGGGTTAAAAAAAAGTTAAAAAAAATGGCGGCAAATCCTGTGGTCCCGGCGCGCGTGCACAGGGCAAGCAGAGTGTCCTGCCATTTGCGCTGCCTGTTCCCCCCAGCAACCCAGAATCCCCCGCATCCCTCCCCCCCCCCACGTGGGACGGAGGGGGAAGCCCAAACCAAGCCCCGCGCGCAACCCAGCCCCCCCCCCCCTCCGCTCCCCACGTGGGACGGAGGGGGAGCCCAAACCAAGCCCCGCGCGCAACCCAGCCCCCCCCCCTCCGCTCCCCACGTGGGACGGAGGGGGAACCCCAAAACAAGCGCCGCGCGCGATCCAGCCCCCACACCCTCCCCCCTCCGCTCCCCACGTGGGACGGAGGGGGAAGCCCAAAACAAGCGCGCGATCCAGCCCCTCCGCTCCCCACGTGGGACGGAGGGGGAAGTGCAAACCCAGCTTCCCCCGTGCGCGCCTCCTGCTGGGACCTGCTCCTGCTCCTGCTGGGACCTGCTCCTGCTCCTGCTGGGACCTGCTCCTGCTCCTGCTGGGACCTGCTCCTGCTGGGACCTGCTCCTGCTCCTGCTGGGACCTGCTGCTGCTGCTGCTGGGACCTGCTCCTGCTCCTGCTGGGACCTGCTGCTGCTGCTGCTGGGACCTGCTGCTGCTCCTGCTGGGACCTGCTGCTGCTGCTGCTGGGACCTGCTGCTGCTGCTGCTGCTGCTGGGACCTGCTGCTGCTGCTGCTGAGGCCCACGCTGCGCTGTGTGTCCCATGTCTTGGAGAGGGACCACTGCCGTGCGGAGACCCCACTGCTGCCACGTGTGACCCGGTGAGTGTGTGAGTGACAGACTGAGTGTCTGTGAGTGTGCCTGTGTGCCTGTGTGTCTGTGAGTGTGCCTGTGTGTCTGTGAGTGTGCCTGTCAGTGTGCCTGTGTGCCTGTGTGTGTGTGTCTGTCAGTGTGCCTGTGTGTCTGTGAGTGTGTCTGTGAGTGTGCCTGTGTGTCTGTCAGTGTGCCTGTGTGTCTGTCAGTGTGCCTGTGAGTGTGCCTGTGTGCCTGTGTGCCTGTGTGTCTGTGAGTGTGCCTGTGTGTCTGTGAGTGTGCCTGTGTGTCTGTGAGTGTGCCTGTGTGTCTGTGAGTGTGCCTGTGTGTCTGTGAGTGTGCCTGTCAGTGTGCCTGT